>NC_056733.1:757422210-757441920 GCF_019279795.1 Protopterus annectens | reverse complement strand
TAGTGCTGTTACCAGAAAATGCTCGGTGGGGGTGGTAAGGAGCCAGTCGTCCAGATATGGAAACACCCGGTATCCTTTTAGTCTCAAGTGAGCTGTTACCACTGCCATGCATTTCGTGAACACACTGGGGGGCTGTAGAGAGACCAAACGGCAGGGCACAGAATTGATAATGACCGTCTCCAAGCTGGAAGCAAAGCAGAATCCTGGAGCATTTGTCCATCTTGACGTGGTAATACTCATCCTAGAGATCTATACAGCACATCCAATCGCCTTCTCTTAAAAAGGGGAGAATGGACTGAACCGTGATCATCAAGAATTTGGTTTTGGTGACAGACTTGTTTAAGCTGCTGAGATCCAAAATGCGTCTCCAGTCCCCTGTCTTTTTTGGCAACAAAAAGAATCTAGAGTAAAATCCGGATCTGTGCTTGTCTGGTGGGACTGGTTGGATGACTCTTTTTTGAGACAGCTTTATAATCTCTGAAGCTGCTTCTTCCCTTTAACTGGGTGGAACGTCGGGAAGTTTTCTTGGGAAATTTAGCTGACAAGAAATGGGAATGGTATAACCTCTGGTGATAATGCTCTGCACCAAACAATCGGTGGAGATGGATTGCCAGGCAGCTTGGTGCAGACAGAAACGTCCCCCGACTGCTTCTAGAGATAAGCAATCAGGCTGCTCCTCAGGAGTGCTGATAAGGCTGTCCAGAGAAGGATTCCCTGGTGCCTTGATTATGAGGACCCCCCTCTGCCTCTATAGGGGCATCTTCTGGAATTGTTACCCCCTCTGCTTCTGGGAGTATCACCACGTGTGGCAAGGAAGGGACCCTGAGATTTCTTATGCCACATCTTTCCACTCCTCTGATTCCTGGAGAAGGTACGTTGAAAAACTGTAGGCCTACGGCAGACAGAGTCTTTCCGTCTTGCTCACAACCTGGCTAGCATGTCCTTCACGACGAAGCTTCGATGGGAGAATTCAGAAAGAAAGACTTGAAGGGGTCCGCAAGATCACAAATGCGCATCCAGGCATGATGCCTCATAACAATGTCCAAACCCGCTGCTCTAGCTGCCCCTTCGGCTTCATGTGACAGCAACCTCATGGATGAGTTGGATATTGATTCAAGGGTTGCAAGCAGTGAGGCCACTTTGTCCCCAACCTTGTCAGACAACTGTCCTGCAAGCGTCCCAGAGAGTTCGGAGATCAAGTCCCTCTGGAGCCTCGTAAAATGTGCCAAATAATTCAGGGACCATATGGCAAAAGTCCCTGATGCAAAAACACGATTCCCGAGTCTGTCCACCACCCGGGACTCTCTGTTGGGTGGGTGGATAGCAGGACTTTCTTCAGCCAAGTCCTTTTTCGTGGCCACTGCGCCACCACCACAGCATCAACTGGTAGCCCTTTGGACCAATGCGGGTCCTCCTTGGGAGGGGAAAAAATTTTGTCTGGTCACAGAGCGATTGCCTCAGTGGAATCAGGGCTCTTCTAAGCGCGTTGCACGATGAGCTCATGGGCAGGCGGGGTCACCCAAGAGGTAGAAGGCTGGGTGCAAAAAGCCTGCAGGAACACGGACTCCTCAGATGAAAGGTTGGAGGGCTTCCAGTCACCTCTCTGCTTTAACATCTCTGCTTCAACATTTCCAGGATGTCTCTGAAGGAGACATCAGGAGGTGATCGTGGGGACCCTTCACCATCATCGTAATCCATGTCTTCCGTTAAGGACTCCTTGTGCTTCCTCTTGCACGTCTTCTTTCGAGGGGGCTCCTCAGTGGAGGGGGTTTCTGAGGAGGGTTTCTGAGGAGGACTCGAAATAGCAGGTACCCTGAACAAGGGTGTCCTGCGGCTTCTCTGCCCAGTGTCCCAGGGGGGTGGTCTGCAACAGCTGTAGCTCAGGGGGTGAAAATTGGGGTTCAAACATTGAAGGAGTGCTGCCAGAAGCAAGAGCCCTCTCCATCACGCAGAAGGCAGGCCTGCCCAAAGACAGATGGGAGCCCGGAACAGAGAAAGACAATCTCGGGACCGAGGTCACACCCCGCTCTGACGAACTTGCCCCCACGGATGGAGCCTCGAGCAGGATGCAGCTATCAATACCGAGGATGGAACTGAGGAGAGAGGTGGCTCCGTATCCTGGGCCAGCGCGACCGTCGCCCAATCCCCAGACTGAGGAAGGACCAGTTCAGTGCGAACCGAAGACCAAAGGGACAAACTCGGAGCGCGAGTTGCACCATAGGGGCCGAGGTTCCAATAAAGATGATGGAGCAGAAGGCTTCGGAACCGAGATGGTCGAAGGAGTGTAAGATGGAGTCCGTAGATAAGGCAACCCAAGTCCTGCAGGTGGATGGGTCTTAGAAAGGGAGGGAATACCCCTGGCTAACAACAGCTGGTCTACAAGATGCACCACATCATGTTCAGAAAGGCTCCTGGTGGATCTAGTGGACACTCCGGATGGGGAGTCAGGACGTTCGATGAAGGGTTATATGCTTGGCCCAGAAATGGATCTACGGAGGGGGAGTATCAGGTCCATGGTGCCAGGTCTGCTGGCACTGAAGTCTCTAGTTTCGAGACCGGAAGTAAAAGGGTCAAATTCAGTGAGGTCAGTACAACGCTCCGTGCCGAAGTGGCACTCGGAGCTGAAATGGTTGCTCCAAAATGGAAACTAATGACATAGTCGAAGGTGTGCCCTGAGCCGAAGTGGCCACAGGTGCCGAAGTCGAAATAGGCGTAGTAAGGTCTATGATAGGTACTGAAACAGGCGCCAGTATCGATGGTTTTGAGATGGTCGGAGCCGAAGAAGATGGAGCAGAGGGGGCTGATTTTTGCTCCGAAGATAACTGTGGGACCTTTGATTTCCCAGGCTTGCTCTGATCACCCGATGGTGAAGGAAAGTACAGTTTTGTACCTACCATAAATGTAGATGTTCGAGTGTTCAACCTGCTGCAGTCATCACACTTGGGTTATCCTGTCGTCAGGCGGTCCCGCAGTTGGCCAGATTTCCAAAGTCTTGGTCCGATGTCGGTTACTGTCGCCTCATCCCTGATGTCAGTGCGCCACGGGTACATATATTGCAACCGACGCCATTTTCTTCAGTTTTTCTTGCCCCAGATGTCAGGTGCCCCCAAAAAGGTGAGCCAAATCAGTACCAAAAAGTGAGAACACTGTACAGACACAAAACCCCTTAAGCTATAAGCAAATACATCAGTAAGGCATAGCAGAGGTTTAGCCAGTAAATCAGAGGGGTTGGAGGGAGGGTAACCTGGACGGAGGGTAACCTGGACTGCAGCAGGGTGAACACTCGAACATCTACATTTATGGTAGGTACAAAACTGTACTATGTTCATCGTGTTACCCTGCTGCAGTCATCACACTTGAGTTGAGTCCCAAAGCTAAGGTAGGGTGGAGGCATTATAGAAGGTTAGAGGAGGCAATGAGCCCCTGCAGAACTGCAGTGGCGAAGCCTGCCCTGGACTTAGAATAAAGAGGTAAGTGATAGTGTTTGGTGAAGGTGTGTACAGAACTCCAAGTTGCAGCTTCTAAAATTTCCTTGGTAGGAACCCCCCTGAGAAAGGCTGTAGAGGTAGCTGTTGCCCTGGTAGAGTGTGACCTAATGGTAGGAGGAACTGGTTTCCCATGATGGGTATAGCAGAATCGTATGCAATGGCCTATCCATTTAGAAATGCTTTGCTTGGAAATGGCCTTCCCTTGAGAAGCTGTAGCATAGGAAACAAAGAGCTGGTCAGTTTTTCTGAAAGCCTTAGTTTTATCCAAGTAATATCGAAGCTGCCTGTGAATGTCCAAGGAATGTAGGAGTCTCTCACCTTGTTCTGTGGATTGGGGAAGAAAGTGGGTAGATGAATGGTTTGATTTAAAGCTACGCTGGAAACCACCTTAGGCATGAAGGAAGGATTAGTTCGTAGAGAAACTCTGTCTTGATGAAAAATGAGGAAAGGTTCCACTTCCATAAGTGCCTGTAATTCTGAAACTCTCCTAGCAGAAGTTATTGCCAGGAGCAAGGCAGTCTTCCAAGATAGGAACTGAAGGTCTGCAGAAAAAGCTGGTTCAAAGGGAGGCAATGTTAGTTTTTCCAAAACAAAGTTGAGGTCCCATGTAGGCGTAGGAGCTCTTCTAGGTGGTCTAATGTTTTTTGCCCCTCTGAGGAGTGGATTTGAAAATAAAGGTGGATTCGTGTCGTAGTGAGCTGAAATAGCTGATGCATAGATTTTAATAGAGGAGAAGGAAAGTCCTTTATGCAACATCTCAGCTAAATACTGCAGAATGCGAGGCATATGAGGCTGAGTTGTGTCTAGGTCTTTAGCTTGGTTCCGAGCAGAAAACCTTTTCCATTTGTCCGAGTAAGCCTTCCTGGTGCTTGGCCTCCTGGCTTCTAGAATAACATCCAGTACTGCTTGAGAAAGAAGGGCTGGTTGGCTACTTAATTGATTTGCCATGCCGCCAGGTTTAAGGTTTTGATCTGGCTGTGTAGAATCTGCTTGTCTTGCTGTGTGAGCAAATGAGGTATTTGAGGCAATATCCATGGTGGGTTGTGAGCCATATTCTTCAATAGTGGGTACCAGTGCTGGCGAGGCCAGTCTGGGGCTATGAGAATCATTTGAGGTTTCTCCTTTTTGACCTTCAAAAGAACCTTTGTGAGAAGAGGTAATGGAGGAAAAGCATATGCTGTCAGGTTTTTCCAACTGAAGGAGAGAGCATCCACTTTCCATGCTTGTTGGTGGAATGTCCTTGCACAAAATTTTGTCAGCTGGTAGTTTTGAGGACTGGCAAACAGGTCTATATTTGGTAGGCCCCATCTTTGAGTTATCATTGCAAATATTTGTGGGTCTAGCTTCCACTCGTGGGGATCTTTGATGTTTCTGCTTAGGTCGTCTGCCAATGTGTTTTTCTGTCCTGGCAGGAAGTGAGCTTGTAACTGGACTTGGTAGGTCAGAGCTGCGTTTCATAAGATCATTGCTTGCCTGCAAAGAGGGTAGGAATGTGTGCCCCCTTATTTGTTTATGTATCACATTACTGTGGTGTTGTCCGTCTTTATTGCCAGTTGTCCAGGCTGTAGTAGATCCTTGAAGGCTGTCAGAGCTTTCTGTACAGCTAGCATCTCTTTTTGGTTTATGTGCAGTTTTCTTTGTTCTGCAGTCCATAGGCCTTGAATGCATTTCCCTGCCATGTGAGCCCCCCAGGCGTAGTCTGAAGCATCTGTTGTGATAGTTTGCCTGGGTGGGGGCAAGGTGAAAGGATGACCTTGTTGAGGTGACATGCCTGTGCCCACCAGAGAAATTCCTGTTGAAGGCAGGGAATGAGAGATATCACTGTGTCCAAACTGTGGCTGTGTTGAGACCATACACTTTTTAGGTACCATTGTAATTTCCTCATATGCAGTTTTGCAAATGGTATTATCAGAATGCAAGATGCCATGAAACCCAAAGCCTGCAGAATTTTTCTTGCAGTTAATTGGGTCTTTGTTGCCATTGTCTTGAAATATTGAGTCAGTTGTAATTGCTTGTCTGGTGTAAGATAAGCCTTCTGGGCCGTTGTGTCCAAGCTGGCACCCAGGAATGTAATTTTTTGTGAGGGTACTAGTTTTGACTTCTTTTCGTTTACTGTGTACCCCAAGCAATTTAGTAGATGCTTCACAAAAGCCAGATGTTGAATGAGAATGTCTTTTCTTTCTACTTGGATGAGGCAGTCATCCAGGTATGGATATATTTGAATTCCTCTTTGTCTGCAGTATGCAATTACTGGTGCCAGGCATTTTGTGAATACTCTGGGCACAGTAGATAAGCCAAAGGGCAGTGCAGAGAATTGATAATGGGTTGAACCTGCAATGAAACGGAGGTATCTTCTGCAACTTTGTCTGATAGGGACATGCAGGTATGCCTCCTTGAGGTCCAACGTTACCAGCCATGCTTCCTTGCCCAACATGGGAAGTAGCTGCTGTAGTGTTAGCATCTTGAATTTGGGAACTTGTAAGTGTTTAGAATTGAAAGGTCCAGAATTGGTCTCCAAGCATTTTCCTTCCTGGGTACTAGGAATAGTCTTGAGTAAAATCCTTGGCCTTGCTCCTGAGTTGGTACCCTTTGAATGGCTCTCATGGCCATGAGCTGTAATTTGTTTTGAGCCTCTGCCCTTTGATTTTGTGGCAGGTTTGGCATTCCTCTTTTTATTGGCAAGGTGTGGAAGTGGAATCTGTATCCTCGTAAAATTATGTCCAGGACCCATTTGCCCTTTGTGACCATGTGCCAGTTGTCTACAAATAATGATAGTTTTCCTCCAAGGGGGGGCTGACAAAAGAGTTTTGTTTGGCCAGTTGAGGTGCAAGTCATTGAGTTTGCCTTCTGGTGGCTTGAGACCTGTCTTCTCCTCCCTTCTGGGTTGGAGGGGTCCATTGGCGAGGTTTATACTGAGCTTGTTGTTGTCCTCTGCCCCTTGGGCGCCTGTATTTACCCCTCTGAGGCCTGTCAGTGGCTGGAAAGGACCAATTTTTGGTTGGCCAGTTTCTGCTGAAGCGAGGGGGTTGTACCTGTAGGAAATCTTTGACTGTCTGCATTGATTTTGCCTTATACTCCATTTTCTTTAAAGCTTCTTCTGCTTTAACACCAAAAAGAACATCCTGCTGCAAGGGAGCATCTAGTAGTTTTGCTTTAACATGTTCAGGCAGACACTGCTCCTTTAATCAGGCATGCCTACGTATAACTGATCCAGTGACCGCTGCTCTGCAGGAGGCCTCCAAGGAATCAAACCCACATTGCAAAGTATGTTTGCCCACCTGCTCGGTGGCGTGCAACAAATCCTGTACTTCTTTCAATTCAGATTGTTGAGGAAGAGTTGTTATCTTTTGTTTTAACTGAGAGATCAGAAATTGCTGATACTTAAGCATATGAAATTGACAGTTTAGAGCTCTCATAGCTAAAGTGGCTGAGGTGTAAACCTTTATCCCCCATCTGTCTAGTACTCTTGAATCCCTTTCAGAAGGTACTGGATTTTTAGCCATGGAAGCCTTAGCCCCCTTGGGACCCTGGGAGATAGTCTCTGGGTCAGCTACTGGGCTTTTGTAAAGGAATTTATGGGAATCAGGTACTCTGTAATATGTCAGGCTTGGCCGGGGCAGGAGGCAGAGAGTCAGGGTTGAAACTGGATTCTAAATAAACATCATCCACAATGTCCAGAACAGGAGGGATGGCTAGAGGTATGTGTTGGGGGAGTAAAAGAAACTCTCTGAGCCTTTTTTTGGAATCAGAGTAATCCTGACCTTCCCAGTGAAAATGCTCCCTTATAGTGTGTAAAGTTTCCCCAAAAGAGTAATCTTCTGGAGGGGAAGCTGAGGGAATAGAGTCCTCAGCATCAGAATCTTCATAAGGAGAGAAGGAATAGTCTTGGTCTTCAGAGGAATCCGAAGAAATAGACAGTTGTTCAGAGGAAGCAGATTCTTCCTCTTGTCTAGGCCTTTTGTCAGGAGGAGGCTGGGAACCCCTGATAAGAGTAATCAGATCTTCTGCCATCTTAAGCATCTGTTTCTTAGGCATAGGGCCTTGAACAGGAGACTGAAGTGAAGCTTTTTTCGATTTGGAAGGAGTCTTCGATTTTGAAAACGTTTTTAACTGTAAGAGTCGTCGGTCTGAAAATGCCTTCAGAAAGCGAAGGTGTTTCAGAAGTACCGGCATCCTTGGAAGGTAAGTCGTCGGTAGGGCCTGAAGTAAAAGGCTGCGTTGGCCTAGTACATTCCGTCAAAATATCCGTAGAGGTCTCAGGTTCCTCAACTGCAGTAGTCAGAGGCTGCGTCGGAGCCTCACAGATAACCGGAGAACCAGAGACCGGATCAACCGAGGCCTCGGAATCAGGCTTAGGCCTGGCCTGTCGATCCTTATCCCTGCGTTTTTTGTGCACGCCGGTAGTCGGTAGCTCCGACGGCATGTTATAATTAAATTTTCTGCCAAAAAAGTGTCGTGCGAAATCATATCGTCTTTTAATAGTGCGTTTATTAAATCTAGCACAAAAACGACAAGAAGTGACGTCGTGATCGGGGCCTAGGCAGGGTATACAATAAGAATGAAAATCCTTGAGGTATTTGCTTCCCACAAGAAATACGATTGTTAACTTTTTCTGACATCGGTCTGAGGCAAGAAAAGTTTCCCCAACGGGGTACTTCGCTTTATAGAAGACTTCGGTCTGAAACTCGAATTCGAAAATCTCAGGAGTCGGCCGACCGGCACTTGCGAACTGCTTCTGCTTCGGGCACCGCGCGGCAAGAAAGACTGGAGAAAATGGCGTCGGTTGCAATATATGTACCCCTGGCGCACTGACGTCAGGGATGAGGCGACAGCAGCCGACGTCGGACCAAGACTTTGGAAATCCGGCCGACTGCGGGACCGCCTGACGACAGGATAACCCAAGTGTGATGACTGCAGCAGGGTAACACGATGAACATCAGAGTGAATCTCTTTTTGTCTTTAGAAGGAGGGGATGAGACCTCCATCGCAGAAATGGCCACTGAGAAGGGAGACTTGAGTAACCATTTCAGAATGAGTTTATTTTTGCTCTCATTAAGAGTGCGTTGACTGAAACATTGACAAATATCACATGGAGGTTGCACCAAAAGGTGGGACACTCCCAAACAGTATACACAGTCATCATGAAAAATCAGTGTTAGGCAACTTGCTCTTGAATGAAGTACAATGCTTAAAACCTGAAGTACCCTTCTTATCAGACATCTTGATAGAGGAAAAACACCACAGGCCAACTGTATAATCCAACTATAATCAAAGTCAACTCCTTTCAAAAAAGTCACAAATATAACAATACACTGGTATGATAGAGAAAAGAAAGGAAACCCCTGAATAAAAGACAGCTAATAGGTTAAACAATACCAACTATGGTATTGAAGGAATACCACAAGGATAAGGGAGGAAGGCCGTACCAACAATGGTACTAGAAAGTGTACCAACGGTAACTATAGGTAGAGGGGAAAAACCAAGGTCAGACAGAAGAAAAGACACCAGAAAAGTTAATTGCTTAATAAAATATGAAGATAAACAAAATTTCTCACACAAATATCAAAAAGGTTTCACTTAGCTGAGATCTTGGCTGAAACACGGCTTTACGGCTACACGGCAAACGAGATCTGAGGTAACACAGAGAAGGGCATTCTGGGTAGAGACTTAGCTTTACAGTTTTTTGGCTGGCGCAAGCTTGGTAAAAAGGCCGACTCGGTTCTGAGGGCTCAGAACCGAACCCATCAGTGATGAATGGAAAGAAGATTAACAACAACAGATGAATGCTTCTCCCTTTTCTAGTGAGGGCAACCCTACAGCCACAGAGGACGAGCCAATCTTGCAGTCCTTAGCAATTTCTTAAGGAGCTACACCAGAAGAACTAGCACCAAAAGATCGATGGTCTAAGCAATCAGAATTGGTCACAGCAGTCACCCACCAGTAGCCGAGGCAGTGACAGAGCCAGTTGGGCATCCAAAGCCTCCCTAAGAAACATGGAGACCAACAATTCCTCAATGTTCAAGCCAGGAAGGAGATCTCACAAGTCAGTAACACAGCCTGACTGAGTTTGGTGAACCTGGGAGAAAATTTTAGGTTATTTTGTAAAATTTTCCATGACAGTGACAAAAACGTACCAAGCTCTACCCCCCCCCCCCAAAAAAAACACACACTAATGCACCATAAATGTGCAAAAAATAACCATAAAAAAAAGATTTGTTTTTACACAGCATGTCCACACAAGCATTGCATAACACACAAAAACAAAATTATTTCAGTAACATGACAGCCCCAGATGCTTTGGCAGAGATGGCCTGCACCTGTCACCCCTGGGATTCCGAATACTGGCTAGGGTTCTTGCCGCACCTATAGTGCCTTTTTAGGCAAGGTTCAAATGACAAATTCACCACCGTAACAGGAACAGGCAAGCAAAAACTGAGGGTGATGCTACTCAATGCAAGAAGTCTAAATCTCAAAAATCACTCACTCAAGGCACTCCTTAAAATGGAGAACATAGATATCTGTGCAGTGACTGAGATGTGATTCAAGACTCCAGAGAGCACCCCTGCACTACCAGGCTATAACTCACACGACCGGAACACCAAAGGCGGAGGTGTGTCCATATTCATTAAGGATATCCACACCTCCAGGCTAGTCGCTCAGTATAATGCAGCCGAGGTTATCCAAGTGCAACTAACTCTGGGCAAAACTGCAATCCAAATTGTAGCTTGCTACAGATCACCCACCATGCCCCAGGATTCCCACTCCTCTTTTCTTGATGTACTGGAAAATATTAGGGTTCAGCCAAACAGCCTAATAGTGGGCAATTTCAACTACCCCACCATTAACTGGGAAAACTACTCATGTACCAACTCCTTCGCCAAGGCTTTCTGGAATTCATAAACCCAATGCCCTGGATCAACTTATCCACACCCCACCAGGGGCAACAATATCCTAGATCTAGTCATTACCAACATGAGTGACCGGTGTTCCACACCTGAAGTCAACGCCTCATTGGTCCGATCCGACCATAAGCGAATTACCCTAGATATCCACATCCTGCCCCCACCCCCCATTAAGGAAACCATGGTAAAAAAATTCTCCAAAGCCAACTTCATGCTTCTTAAGACAGAAGTGGTGAACTTCATGACACCCATGCAGATGGACAATACAGTTACGACTACTGAATCCTACACAATTGCACTTTATAAGCACTTACAAGAGTGCATGGATCCCAAACAGAACCAAGAAGCTATCCTCCAAAAAAAGGAAACCAGTCTGGTAGCCCCCTGCTATAAACAAACTGTACAACAGAAGGAAGAAACTGCTGCAAAAGAGAGTAAAATCCCATGAGTGGAGGAGCTCCCTGGTCAGCCTCAGTAAGAAGCTGCGATCCCTGATAAAATCCTCCAAAGCTATTTACGAAAACAAAATCGCCACTGATTCTAAAGACAACCACAAAGCATTCTATAGCTATGTCAAGAATCTCAATGGCAACACTCAGATCTGCTCTGAGTTACAACACAATGGCACTAAATATACAGACCCAAATGATATTGCCAACATCTTGGCAGATAGGTTCAGTGCTAACTTTACCCCCCTCTCACCCCCTAAAGAGCCCATCTCTATACCGGAAGAATGCAAAGTTCCTGTAATCACGGCTGCACAGGTAAAAGCCACATTCTCCAAAGCCAAGAACACAGCATCCATGGGACCAGACAACATTCCAGGCTGCATTCTACACGAACTACAGAATGAACTGGCACCCCACCTAAGTACCATGTTCAATCATAGCCTCACCTGAGGCTTTGTGCCTGCTAAATGGCGCACAGCGACGGTTATCCCACTCCACAATGGGGGACCTACCATGGACCCTGTGAACTACAGCCCCATTAGCCTGAAGAGCCTGGTCTGCAAGGCCATGGAACGTATCATCATGGAACTTATAAACAAAGACATTGGTAATCTTCAAACTCTGGACCCCACCCAGTTCGGGTTTGTAAAAGGCAGATCATGTCTCCTAAACCTGACAGACTTCTTTGAAGCAGTCACCAAAGCCGTAGACAAGGGTAAGGTGGTTCATATAGCCTATCTAGATCTTGCCAAGGCTTTCGACACCATCCCCCACTCTGGAATTATAGATAAACTCACTAAATTAGGTATAAATCCCTATGTCACAAGATAGGTTGCCAACTGGCTCACTGACAAAACCCACACTGTGAAAGTAGCAGACCCCAAATCAGACTTCAGACCAGTGACAAGTGGAGTACCACAGGGTTCAGTCCTGGGTCCACTCCTGTTTGGTATCTACTTCTCTGAAGTACAGGCTAACACAAAAGGTCTTTGTTAACTAAGTTTGCAGATGACTGCAAACTTGGGGCCATAATCGAAACTCCTAACGATGTGGACATCCTACAAAAGGGCCTCACTGAGACAGATGCCTGGTGTCAAAGCCATGGCCTCAAGCTCAGTGACAAAAAGTGCATTGTCATCCCCTTTGGTAAAAACTCTGTACCCATGAACTACAACATAGGCGGTAGTAAACACTGAAAGTGTGATAAGAGACCTTGGGACACAGGTGGACAGTAGTCTCTCCTTCGATAATCACATTGCCACAGCAGTCAGGAAATCCTTCTACATGGCACACCTCATCACAAAAGGTTTCTCATCCAGAAAAAAAAGAGGTCCTTATTCCCCTCTACTCATCACTCATTAGACCCATTATAAAGTACAACGCCTCTTTTGGTATGTACATCAAGACATCTACAACAACTGGAAAGGCCGCAGAAATACCTCACAAAGAGGATTACCAGCCTCAAACAGATGCCCTACGCGGACAGTCTCAAAAAACTCCAGCTTTACTCCGCCGCATATCGCCTACTCAGTGGTGATCTCTGCCTAACATATAAAGCTATGTCAAACCCAGAGCTGTTGGACATGCTCCACTTAAAGAAATCCCAATCCCTCCCAGCTACACGCTCTAGGGACCTAAACCTTGTCACCAAAATAAACAGAACATCTTTATTTCGTAACTGATAAAGGCAATAGTATCAGATAACCATCTGCATAAGGTCACTTTGGAAACTGGAAGGCCTTGTTTGTTGAAAGCATAAGAAAGAAATAACTGGTCTGACTTTCTTAGTTCTATGGAGGTAAAAACGCAATTGTCTGTGTACATCCAATTGATGGAGCTTGTATTTTGCCTTGTTGCTGTGATTAGGAAAGAAAACTGGGAGATCTATGGATTGATTTAAATTGTTCTCTGAGCAGACTTTAGGAATAAATGATGGATTGGTCCTCAGAGAAACTCTGTCCTTGTGAAACACCAGGTAAGGAGGACAAACACATAGTGCTTGAAGTTCTGAGACACATCTAGCTGAAATGATAGCAACCAGAAAAAGTGTCTTCCAAGAAAGAAATTTTAAAGAGCATGATGCTGCCAGTTCAAAGGGAGGCAAAATTAAGGAGACAAACTAAATTGAGATCCCAAGGAAGGGGGAGGATCTCTAACTGGGGGTCTAAGAAGAGATGTTCCTTTCATAAAGGCTTTGCAGAGCTTATGAGGCATTATGCTAGAATTAAGCATACTGATATGAAAATTAGAAATAGCAGCTAGTTGTACTCTAATGGTAGCGGAAGCCGCACCAGACCGAAAAAGCTGTGTTAGAAATTCAAGAACTTTGTGGATTGGGGCTGAGAAAGAATCCACATTTCTAGATTCTGCCCAGTAATAAAAACGTTTCCATTTACTAGCATATGTTTTCCTCGCAGTAGACTTATGTGAGGAAACAATAATATCACGGACTGCTGGGGAGATATTGGAAAGCCTGGCTAAGGTTGGAAGTGGAGCAACCAAGCTGTAAGCTGGAGAGTTTGAAGGGATTGGTGCAACCCGCCTGATTGGTGAATCAGAAGATCTGGAACTGGGTCCAGAATCCACGGCTGATCCAAAAGGTGGAGGTGTAGGAACGGGAACCATATTTGTCGAGGCCAGTATGGGGCAATGAGGATTATTTTGCAACCCAACGATTTTGCTTTCTGTATGAGTCTTGGAATTAGGGGAAAAGGGGGGAAAAGTGTAAAGGAGTCCCTGAGGCCAATTGTGGACTAGAGCATCTCTGGGTATATTACCTGGAAGAGGAAGAAGGGAGAAGTAGCTGCTGCATTTGTTGTTGAGAGGAGTGGCAAATAGGTCGCAGCAAGGCTGTCCTCATTTGCGGAAGATAAGATCCGCAACTTCCTGATTCACAGACCACTCGTGAGGCATGAGGATAGCTCTGTTGAGCCTGTCCGCTATAACATTGGATTTCCCAGGGATGTGCATTGCTATCAGAAAACATTGGGAGGAAATCACCCATTGCCACAGTCTGAGTGCTTCTCGACACAAGAGGTAAGACCTGGTCCCGCCCTGTTTGTTGATGTACCACACCACTGACATGTTGTCTGTCTGGACTGCAATGGTCCCGGAAGGGAGTCTTGAAGGGCTTGCAACACTAGGAGAACCGCTCTCATTTCTAGGACATTGATATGCAGATGGTACTCATGAGGTTGCCAAGTGCCTTGGACTGTCCTGCCTAGATAATGCCTCCCCATCCTATCAGGGAGGCGTCCATGGTCACTGTGGCTACCAGAGGGGGTGGTTTGAAAGGTCTGCCCTGAATTACTAGTGGGGAGACCATCCACCAAGAAAAGTGCCTTTTGCATGTTTCTGTGATCAGGATCATGTGAAACATGGGTAATTCCTGGAAAGACCACTGAGTGAAAAGAAGCCACTGAAGGATTCTCATGTGGAAACGCGCTAATGGGACAAGAAGAATTGCAGCTGCCATGGAGCCTAGAGTTTGGAGGACATGTCTGACTTGAACCATTTTGCTCTGCATTAGAATTAACACTTGTTGACGAATAGTGGAAACTCTTTCCTGTGGTAATCTTGCAAACATTTCTTTTGTGTTTAACTCTGCTCCTATGTATGTAATAGACTGACAGGGCAACAAGGCTGATTTTTTGAAATTTACTGTAATGCCTAGTTGAGTGCAAGATGTGATTGTATAATCCCGTGCCTCTAAGAGTTGATGCCTGGTGGTAGCAGTCAGGAGCCAGTCGTCTAGATAGGGAAACACCTGGAATCTTTGACGCCTCAGGTGAGTGGTGACTACTGCCATACACTTGGTGAACACCCAGGGGGCTGAGGTGAGACCAAAGGGCAGAGCTCTAAAAGTACAGTTTTGTACCTACCATAAATGTAGATGTTCGAGGATTCCATTGCTGCAGTCCTGACTATTGGGTATAGTCCCGTCAGTCGGCCCGAATACCAGAGTAGGCTGCGCCGTCAGGCGCATTAGACTGACGCCAGCACGTCAGGGTACTAATGCGCATGACCGACGTCATATCCTCAGTCTTTTCTTGCCCCAGATGTCAGAAGACCCTAAAAAGACAAGTCCCAAAAAACCTGCACCCAAAACATGTACAATATATACAACAATATATACAAAAATATAAACATGTAAATTCACCTACACAACCACCCCTAAATACAGGGGAAGGAGGGAGGGAGGGTGATTGTAGCAATGGAATCCTCGAACATCTACATTTATGGTAGGTACAAAACTGTACTATGTTCTTCCTTCCATTGCTGCAGTCCTGACTATTGGGTAGAATCCCAAAGCAGAGGTAAGGGAGGCTGGCAAATCACAAAGAAGTAGGAGCTGACAACATGCCTTGCAAAACAGCTGTGGCAAAACCAGCCCTAGACTTAGAGTAGATAGGAAGGTGATAATGCTTAGAGAAAGTATGCACTGAACTCCAAGTAGCTGCTTCCAAAATATCCTTAGTTGCCACCCCTTAGAAATGCTGTTGAAGTGGCAGTAGCCCTAGTGGAATGAGGCCTAATCCCGCTGGAATCTCCTTGCCATGATGGGAATAACAAAATGCAATGCAAAAGCCAATCCACCTAGAAATAGTTTGTTTTGACACAGGCTTGCCCTGTGAACTCAAAGCAAAAGAAACAAACAACTGCTGGGACTGCCTAAAATTCTTAGTCCTGCTTAAATAATAACGCAATTGCCTGTGTACATCTAAAGTGTGCAAAATCTTTTCCCCTTTATTTTGAGGGTCTGCATAAAATGTAGGCAAATGAATAGTTTGGTTTAAAGCCACACTAGAAACCACCTTAGGCAAAAAGGAAGGATTAGTACGTAATGATACCCTATCCTTATGGAAAATCAAAAAGGGCTCTACTGCCATAAGGGCCTGCAACTCAGACACCCTTCTTGCAGAAGTAATAGCCAACAGAAAAGCAGTCTTCCATGACAAGTATTTTAATTCAGCAGTAGCTGCAGGCTCAAAAGGTTGTAGAGTAAGTTTTTCCAACACAAAATTGAGATCCCAAGCAGGAGTAGGAGCTCTACGTGGGGGTCTTATATTCTTTGCCCCTCTAAGAAACTGCTTGAACAAAGGATGAAAACAAAGGTGGGTCACAATCATAGTGAGCTGAAATTGCTGCAGCATGAATCTTAATGGAAGAGAAGGACAAACCTTTGTCCAATAACTCAGTAAGATATTGAAGAGCCACACTCAAATTAGGCTCAGAAATCTCCAAATTCTTTTGCTGTACTCCAAAACAAAAATCTCTTCCATTTTTCATTGCATTCCTTGTACTAGGTCTTCTAGCTTCCATAATCACATTTAAAACTTGTTGAGGAAGTTGAGACCTGCTGTGTTTCAAACACAGAATATGCCAGGGCTGTTAGATGAAGAGAATGAAGCTTGACATTGAGCAGATGACCGTCCTTTGAGATAACAGATGAGGAATCAGAGGTAAAGGCCATGGAGGCTTCTTTACCAGACTCAGTAGTGGGTACCAGTGTTGCCGAGGCCAATCTGGAGCTATCAAAAATCATCCTTGGCCTGTCTTGTCTGACCTTTAATAATACCTTTGGAAGAAGAGGCAGAGGTGGAAAGGCATACACATGAAGGTTTTCCAACTGAAAGACAGAGCATCCACTTTCCAAGCTGTGTGATGAAACCCCTTTGTGCAATACTTTGGCAGCTGGTGGTTTAGTGGAGAAGCGAACAGATCTATGTCTGGAGTTCCCATGACACTGTCAGTTTCTGAAATACATGAAGATCCAGTTTCCACTGTGGGGATCCATGATTTGTCTGCTTAACACATCTGCTAAGGAGTTCTGTGCTCCTGGCAGAAACCTTGCCTGAAGAGTTAGTTGCAAGCTTAGTGCAGTCTCCCATAAAATCATTGCTTGCCTGCATAGAGGATAAGAATGTGTTCCTTGCTTGTTGATGTACCACATGACAGTTGTGTTGTCTGTTAGAATCAACACCTGCCCTGGAAGAAGTAACTCCTTGAAAGCCATTAATGCAAACTGGACTGCTAACATCTCCTTCATGTTGATATGTAGATGCTGTAGTCTGGCAGGCCACTTGTCTTGTATCCACTTTCCATTTAGATGAGCTCCCCAAGCAATGTCCGAGGCATCTGTCGTTAAGATCTGACTCGCCTCTGGCCGGGTCACAGAGTCCCTTGTTTAGGTGACATTCCTGAGCCCACCACAAGAATTCTTTTTGAAGGCAAGGTATTATTTGAATGACAGTGTCCAAATCCTGGCAGTGCTGTGTCCATACATTTTTGAGATACCATTGTAGCTTCCTCATATGCAGTTTGGCATTGGGAAGCACCAGAATACAAGATGCCATGAACCCTAATGCTTGAAGGACTGTCCTTGCAGTCAGCACGGACTGATGAGATAGTTGATGGAAGTAAAGTGACAGACTCTTTTGTTTGTCCGGGGTTAAAAAGGCCATCTGGGCTGCTGTATTCAGTCTCACACCCAGAAAGCACATGTCTTGAGAGGGTACTAGACTGGACTTTAACAGTTTGCATAGACTTAGCTTTGTCCTCCATTTTCTTTAAAACTGCTTCCACAGGCGATCCAAACAACACATCAGACTGTAAAGGAGCATCCAAAATCCTTGTCTTAACGTGCTCAGCTAAATTCTGATCCTTCAACCAGGCATGCCTGCGAAGAACAGAACTGGTAGCAGCCACCCTCGAGGAGGCCTGTACAGCATCAAAACCACATTGCAAAGAATGCTTACCCACTTGTTCAGACACATGAACCAAATCCAGCAACTCTTTACACTCAATACCTTCCGCCAAAGCATCCACCTTAGATTTCAATTGTGAAAGGAGATAATTCTGATATTTTAGCATGTGAACTGACAATTCAATGCTCTCATGGCTAGAGTGGAAGAAGTATACACTTTCTTTCCCCACCTATCCAAAGCCCTTGCCTCTTTATCAGTGGGAACAGGATTTTAACCACAGAAGCCTTTACACCCTTAGGCCCTTGAGAAATAGTTTCTGGGTCGCCCTAGGACTCTTAAATATTTATGAGCTGGGCACCCTATAATACCTATCAGGCTTAACAGGAGCAGGAGGCAAAGAGTCAGGGTTCAGGAAGCCTCTGCAAAAACATCTTCCACCACATTCAACACAGGAGGAATAGCTAAAGGCCTATGCTGGGGTAAAACAAGAATTCCCTAAGCCTTTTCCTGGAGTCAGAGTAATCCTGGCCTTCCCATTTAAAGTGCTCCTCATGGAATGCAGAGTCTCTGAAATGAGAAATCCTCAGGCGGAGAAGCTGTAGGAGTGGAATCATCCACATCAGAATCAGAATAAGTAGGATACTCCTGCATATCTTCCACAGAAGATTCTGAAGCCTCTGAACACTGTTCAAAACTATCAAACTCCGGGTTCCACCCTAGGCCTCTTATCAGGCGGGCATAGAACCTCTAATCATAGTAATCAAATCTTCTGCCATTTTAAGCATATGTTTCTTAGGTACAGAACCAAATGCTAGGAGAAGCCCCACTGAAGCTGAACTAGGCCTACCTCTCAAAGAAGTTTTGGCAACAGAAGGAGAGGCTCTAACTACCTTGGGAAGAGAGGGAAGAACAGTCACCTGAGAAGCCCCCTCAGCCTGGCCTACCTCCTGAAGGCACATCCTGTAATAGTATAGTTTCTGCCTGGGACTCCATGGAAACTCCTGGCAAAACCTCCGCTCCACTGAGCCTTCTTAATGAACCGACGTCCGGGACTGCCGGTTCATCAACCCTAGGCTTCACTGTTTTATCCTTGCGCTTCTTAGAGCGCCGGAGCATCCGACGGCATTTTATAATTGCAACGCTTCTCAAAAAGTAACCTGGCACAGTCAAAGCTGGTCTTAATAGTGCGCTTGTAAAACCTAGCACAAGAGGGCAACCAACAACGCCGTGCTCAGGCCCTAAACAAGGTATACACAAAGTATGATAATCCCTATGAGGTATCTGTTTCCCACAAGAAATACAGTTATTCACTTTTTCTGACATCCGTAAAATACTGAGGCAAGAAAACCAAAATGTTCCCAACGGGTACTTAGCCAACTCTGTTTCGGTCTGAAACTCCGGTTTCGGAAATATTTCAGAACGCCAACCTGCACTCGCAAAACTGCTTCTGCATCGGACCATGCGGCAAAAAAGACTGAGGATATGACGCCGGTCATGCGATTAGTACCCTGACGCATTGACGTCAGTCTACCGCGCCTGACCGACGTCAGCCTTATACTCTGGTATTCGGGCCGACTGGACGCGGACTATACCCAATAGTCAGGACTGCAGCAATGGAAGACGAAGAACATCTGGTAATGACTGGCTCCTACACGGAAGCGAAGAAATCTCCTGGAGCGTCTGTCCATCTTGATATGGTAGTAGGTGTCCTGAAGATTCATGGAGCACATCCAATTGTCCTGACCCAGAAAAAGGAAAATGGACTGCAGTGTCACCATCCAGAAATTTTCTTTTTGTACAGCTTTGGTCAATCTGCTGAGATCCAGTATTGGTCTCCAGTCCCCTGTCTTTCTTGGTACTAAAAAGAATCTTGAGTAGGTTCCGGATCCTAGTTGGTCTGCGGGGACTTCTTGAATGGCTCTTTTTTCTAGCAGTCTTGAAACTTCTGTGACTGCTTGATCCCTTAGATTGGGTGGGGACATCTGGGATGGGCTTTTTTGATTCTATGGGAGATTGATGGAAGGGAATTTTGTAACCTCTGGATATGATGGATAGTACCCATCTGTCTTGTTATATTTTGCCAGGCTTTTGGGTACAGCTTAAAGTCTTCCCTGACTGCCTCCAGAGGTGTGAGCAGTCGGGCAACCCTTCAGGGATGCTGGAA
>NC_056733.1:757343049-757421710 GCF_019279795.1 Protopterus annectens | reverse complement strand
GTTTTTAACAGAAGCTTTAAATATGTTATCCTGTGTCCTCATAATGTTGGTATTGATGAACTACTTCACGCATAGTTACATAGTTTATCACTATATCGTTTTCTTTTATCTTCTTTTTTTTATATTCTTAAAAGATCTGAGACTGTTTGAATGTGTTCTGCAGTACTGAAATGTCCTTTTCTGGATTTATCAAGTCAAAATAATTTCATGAAGAAGGGGAAGAAGGAGAAGGCATCCCTGCCTGATTGCTGTGCTAAAACACAGCTTGCCAGAGAGGAGCCCTCCCATCTTAATTCCTGCTTATGACCCTTCATATGTTCTCCTTATTGATCATATAATTTTGTCAGTGAGCACAAATGCCACCATTGCCCTACTTATAAAATCCCAGCTAACTGTTAAATTCTTTCTGTGTATTAAAACTCTACATCAGTAATGGTGTTTTCTTATATTCCATTTTTCCCCTAGATCAGCCATGTTCTATTAATGCTAAGAGATTCCATCCCCTCCACAAAACCACAGTGATCCATTTCTTTCAGTTTTGATAACGTCTGCCATTTTTTTGGCTAATATAGAATGGTCTAAAATTGAAGGGGATTGATATGAAAGCTCTTTGCCCTCCTTCAGTAATAGAGCCACTACTGCTTTTCTTCCAAGATGTTGGCACCCCCATTTTGAAACACTGATAAGGTCTTCCAGATCTTTTTTACTCTTTCAACTTAAGTTCCCTAATTCTGCAGAAGGTACTGTCTGTTCCCGAAGACTTCCCTATGGTTCGATTGTGCATCAGTTTTTTTTCTTCTGTTCCCTTCTTAGATATTGATTTGATGTTGTCATTTTCATTCATTCCTCGATCTGTGGATTTCACATCCAACCTCTGGTCCGATTCTTGTCGCGTTCCAAGCTCAAGATTCAATGCTCAAGCTCCTGCTCTCTATCCCATAATGCCTCATTCCGCCAACACATTTAGGATCTTGTTTGCTGCTTACTGAAGAAGCATCAGAATTGCATTGCTCCAGTTCATTATTGTCAAAGTTCTAGAAGTCTGCTTCTGCCATTTCTTTCATTGCTCTTCCTTCCTCTTCTCCCACTTCCAACTCATTCTATATATATTTACATAAAAGCAAAATAGAAAATCCTCTTTATATGCTTAAAGTAAGTTTATGAAGTTTCCATGGGTTTCTTCCATGTTTCCGTTCTCTCTTTCGCTCTGTTCCTCCTTTCAGTCTCTTCTCTTTCCCCCGTCTCTCCTGGTTTATCATGGCTGAGAAGCCTGATAAACCCATGAGGTTTAAAAGATGCACTTCCTTTGTGCATAAGATTCCCATGTCTGATGCCAACAGGCAGTACGTTTAGTGTCTAGGCCCTGATCACATAGACAGCTCTTGTGAGGTATGTGGTGGTTTTAATCCACGTGCTTTTGCAGACTGCAGCAACAAGATGGCATTGAAGGGCTTACGTCTCCCTTCCAATACCTCCATACCCTCCAGTTCAGGGGCGCAAACCCCCATTAGAATGTCCAAGGAAGCCAGGGAACACAGGAAATATTCCTCTGAGCACTCCTTCTCAGAGCCTCTTAGAAAGGCACCAAAACCTTCTGATCCAAGGTCGTTGTATCCGGTGATTATGGTCCTCACTCCTTCAGCTCCCCGTGCTACAACTGTCTCCTTGGAGCCTAGTTTTTATTTTGCTTGGAGGCCTCACCCAAGCAGCTGTCCAGACCACCACCTATATCCTTCTCTGTCACGTCTACCAGTATCTACATCCTTCTCCGTCAGGTCTATCGATACCTACATCTTTCTTTGTCAGGTCTACCGGTACCTACATCTTTCTTAGTCAGGTCTTAGTGCGAGTTAGATAAATTGATGAAACAATTTCTCAAGGCACAAATTAAGATGGGGGTACTTCCGGCTGTGTCCCCTTCTGGATCCATGAGCAGACATTCCCCTTTTTGTCCCATGGCTCCTTCTCCAATCTGACTTCTTACTTTGGAGCTGTCTGGTCTGACGGCCCCAAGAACCGAGACATCTGATCGATGATGATTTTCACTTAAGTCCAACTGTTTCCCTGACGAGCTCGGGTCTGATGGCTTCAGGGCCCAGTGAATCTTGGAACTGAAGCTTAGATGTAGAGTCTGAGGTGTTGACTTCGATTCCAAGGTTTTCAGAGCAGTCACTTCCCCTCGGAGCGTCAACATTTGATAACTGCTCCGACTCTCCCTTCAGAGTGGGGGGGGGGTCAGGAGAATTCTGCTCTGATGGCTTTAGCTCTGGAGGGACAACTCTTGGACTACCACAGTCCATCCATTTCGAGATGGTGGAGAGGGTCCTTCCCCCCTCTAGGGGATTCCCGTTTCTTCCACCATCGGATCCCATCGCTGCCTCCATGGAGTCTGTCATTGAAGTCTCCCATCTACCACTGGGGCAGCCGGTAGTACAAAGCTCCCAACCTCTTCCCACTGTGGAATCCCATTTTTCTTTCAGCACCTCCCCAGAGTATCCCACCGAGGAGATCCCTTGGAAGAAGAGGTGTAAAAGGAGACACCTGGTTTCTCTGCTGGAATCCGGCACTACAGACACTGACTTCGAGGAAGGGGAAGGGTCCCCCAGATATCCCACTGACTGTCTCCTTTGTGGACATCCTGGAGATCCTCTGCCAGAATGGTGGATGGTCCTCCCAAAGCCTTAACCCAGAAGAGTCAGTGCTCTTGGAGGCCTTTGCCACCAGCCTGTCTGCATCCTGGGTGCCCCCTCCCCTGGTGGACCATTTTATTGACTTAGTTTCTACCAAGGCTTGGAAGGATCTGGACACCATAGAGCCCATACCCATGTGGGCTGACAAGATCTTAAGTGCTCCTTCGGACAAACCCCACTGGAATAAAGGAATCCTGGTCGATACCATGGTTGTCAAGGTAGCCACCAAAAAGGAGCTAGCTCAGGAGAGCTCTTCTGCCCATCCCCTTCACAGGTTCAGCAAGAGGGTTTACACTTAATTTACTTTTGCTTTATGAGCGTTGAACTATTTATCCCATTTTACCAGACTACAGAAGGACCTCATCAAGGAACTCTCTAGCTCAGTCCCTGAGTCCTTGTCTGAAGAGGAATGCAAGACATTTTCCTCCAGAATGGCCACTTTTCCAATTGATTTCTAATTCGTCCATGAGGCTGATTGCTCATGCAGCTGAAGGAACTTCTAAGGCTGCCAGTTCTGGCATTGCCATTAGCCGTCATGCCTGGATGTGGCTGTGTGACTTTGCGGAACATTTTAAGGTGTCATTTATTGATGCACCTTTTGATGGTTCATCTTTGTTTGGCCCCACAGTTTATTACACACACTCCTGGAGTGAGAAGGATGGGAAGACCTTGGACATCGGAATCTATTTTTCCACTCCACAAAGATCTTTTTCTAGGAATCAGCATGGAGGGGAAAAAGCTGTGATTCAGGAAATCTCAAGGTCCTTTTCAGGACTCTCAGGGAGACCCCCCCCCCCCCGAGGCAGGAGAGGAGACTGTTACAATGGTAAATGCTGCCCCAGGGGAAGAAGGGGCTCCACAAAATTGAGGGGTTCAGGATTCCTACTCAAAAAGACCCATTCAGTGCTCCTGAAGGGTAGCCAAACTGTCTGTCTCTGGAGACAGTCTGTAGATGCTTATGCTCGCATCCAGAAGCCTGGATAGCCATCACAGATGACCAATGGGTGCAAAGGATCATACCCATAGGGTACTTTATTTCCTTCTTAAATCTTCCCAAAATGAAAACTTACATCCCAGATGTGCCACCCAGTCAGAGGGAGACAGCAGCTTTAGAAATTGCAAAGCTGCTCCAAAATAAGTCATCCAGGAGGTCCCGCCCAATCAAGCCGAATTGGGCGTCTACTCAAGGTTCTTCTTACTGCCAAAGAAAATGGTGGACCTAAGGCCACTTTTGGTTCTGACATCCCTGATGAAATCAATAAAAAAAACCCTTGAAATTCAGGATGATCACAATCCAATCCATCCTACCTCTTCTGAAGATGGACATGTAGCTGTGCTCAGTAGACCTGAAGGATGCATACTACCATATCAAAATGGAGAGGCACTCCAGAAGGCATAATTTCAGACTGGGAGCCAGTTATTACCAGTTCTAAGTGCTTCTGTTTGGTCTCGCCACAGCCCCCACAGTGTTCACCAAATGTTTGGCAGAAGTTGCAGCTCATCTTAGACTGCTGTGATTCCATGTGTTTATTTATCTCAATGACTGGCTCTTAAGCACTTCAACCAGGTGTCACTCATTCAAGCTAGGAGGTTACCTGCTACAGCTAGCTCCCACTCTAGGCATAAATGTAAAAACACACAAATCACAGCCCAGTCCTTTCTAGTTAATAGACTTTATTGGAGCTCATTTGGACACAACTAGAACTATTGCCTTTCTACCTCCAGGCAAGGTAAGATTTCATGTCTCTCAAATCCTAACAATCCCATCTCCTCCAGCAACATTAGTTCTAAGAGCATTAGGATCAGTGGCTGCCATGGTAATACTACTGCCCACAGCACGCTTACACATGCGAATCCTACAGTGGATGGTATCAGTTCACTGGTCGTTACATCAGCATCCTCTGACTCATCTTATAAAATTGTTGAGAGTTTGCAAAGGTTCTCCCCTCTGGTGGCTGCATTCCCCAAAAGTGTACCAGGGTTATCCCTTCATTCTTTCCCTGCCAAACACCACACTGACCACGGAAGCCAAGTTGGGTTAGGGAAGAGGCGCATTTTCTAGGATGAACAGTCCGAGGAATGTGGTCATCTCAGGAGACCAAATTGCATATCAACGTCCTGGAGATGAGAGCGGTTATTCAAGCGTTGCAAGCAATACACAGCTTCCTTCCCCCTGGGACCATTGGAATTCAGACAGAGAATATGTCCATGGTATGGTACATCAACAAGCAAGAGGGTACCAGATCTTGCCTACTGTGTCAAGAAGCAATGAGTGTGTGGCAATGGGAGATCTCTACCAACTGCTTTCTAGTCGCAATGCACATTCCGATGGAGTCCAAAATTCTGACAGGCAGGCTGAGGAGAACTGTACTGATTCTACATGAGTGGTTTCTGAACCAGTCAGTGGCAAACACGATCTTCCACAAGTGGGGTCAACCTTGCTGCAACCTTTTTGCTGCTTGGGCTCCCGGTCTGCTCTATGCATTTCCTCCATTACCCGTGATTTCCAGATTCCTTCAGAAACCTCATCGGTTGAAGAGCATAGTAATCCTCATTGCTCCTTTCTGGCCTCGCCAGGTTTGGTTCACCTTTCTTTTGTTTCATCTACTTTGTCCCCCATGGACTGTGGAACCTCTTCTGACCTGTTGTCCCACCCCTCAGGACAAACTCATTTGAACCTTCAAGGTTTAAAATTGACCACATGGTTTCTGCAGTCTCAGTGATGGCTAAACATTCCAGGCTTTCATCCCCGGTCCGACAGATCCTACTATCAGCTTACAAAGCTTCTGCTAGGAAGATATATAAGAGCAAATGGAAAAGGTTTTCTATTTGGGCTCAGCAGAAGTTGATAGATCCTTTTACAGCCTCTGTTCCTGTGATTTTAGACTTAATGGCCTTTCTCTTTCAGAATGGAGCCAGCTACTCCATGGTGAAGGTTCAGTTGGCAGCCATTTTAGATTTCCACATTGGGGAAAACTCTGTTATCCTAGCATCTTCCAAACTATGTAAGTTTTTTCTCAGGGCCACTTTTTTACTCTGTCCCCCAGTCAGACATCCAACTCTTCTTGGGTTTTTACTTTTATTTTACAAGCCTTGGCTCTTCCTCCCTTTGAACCAGCAGCTAAAGTGGAGCTGAAGTTTGTCTCCTGGAAAACGGCCTTTTTGGTTGCTGTTATGTCAATGAAAAGAGTTTCTGAGCTCCAAGCCCTCTCTGCTAAACCTCCTTATTTGATCTTTCCTGTTGTGTTGGAACAATACGCTTATCCCTCTTGACTCTTGCCATCTTCCCTTCCCAGATAAAATTTTTCAATTCTCTTCTTTGGTTAATAAAAATATGCCTGACCCCAGTGTATAAGACGAAAGGGTCTAAAAACATTTTTACTGCTTGTATCTTATTGTCGATATCCGTATGACAGAGCTTCCATTTTTCAGTATTTTTATTATCATTTGTTTAGTCTGTTGCGACATCCTTAGCTGCCACACCAGTATCATTTTAATCCATACTCCTAAGTACTTCATTTTATCTTTCCCCCATAAATATTGATATTGCTGAACCAGTTTGTATGTGGCTTCACAATTTACTGGTATTGCTTTTATTTTTTACTTTATTTAACATTTGTTGACCGGGAAAGTCTGACTAGGACAGAGTCTATTTTCAGTGCACACCTGGGGAAAAACACTATAGATGCATGTCTTGAGGGAGGAAACTGGAGCACTCAGAGGAAACCCACATGACCACAGGGAGGACGCGCAACCTCCACACAGAAAGCATCCCAGCCAAGAATCGAACCGGAGAACCTCTTGCTGGGGGGAGGGGGGCGACAACATTAACCGCTGCACTACTGCACCACTTTTGTTTTAGTTTCATTACTTTTGTATCCTGAAAAGGTTTGAAACTGTCTTGATATATTCCACAGCACTGTAATGTCTCTTTCTGGTTTTGTTAGGTGTAAAATCTGCAAATAGAGCCATCCTTTCATGACTACCATACGAGTTATATCCTTGAATTTCTGAGTCCTTTATTTTCTTTGCCAGTGGTTCTGAATGTAATGCAAATAACAAAGGGGAGGAAGGACACCTCTGTCTAGTTCCTCTGCTCAAGCAGAGATTATTACAGAGGACCCCACTCACTTTAATTTTTGCCTCCGATCCTTCATACATCCTCCAAAATCAGCCTCATAATTTTATCAGAGAATGCAAATGCTTCCATTGCTCTGGTCATAAAATCCCAACTTCCTTTGTCAGATGCTGTTTCTGCATCAAGACCCACCAGCAACAGTGGTATTTTCTTACATTCTGCTTCTCTCTGGATCATCACTGTTTTGTTTGTTGTCAGATATTTGCCTCCCCTCCACAAAACCACATTAATCCATATCTATCAATTTTGGCATCACTTTTGCCATTCTTTTAGCCATTATAGACATAAATACTTTATAATCATGATTTAGTATTAAAATGGGCCTGTATGAAGCTGAATCAGATGGATCTTTACCCTCTTTAGGTATTATAGCTACCACTGCTTTCTTCCAGGATGTTGATACGTCTGTTAAAACCTTCCAGATCTTTCAGTTTTTCCCTCCTAGCTTCCAAATTTCCACAGGAATATCATCTATTCCTGGGGACTTTTCTGTAGATTGGTTATACATCACTATTTTTGTCTCATCTCCTCCATCTTTACTGTCAACAATTGAACCTCCTCTCCCTCTAGCCTTGGCATATTTAATTGTTCCATAAACATTTCCACGTGTACCTTTTCTTGATTTGCATATTTCTCTGTCTTATACAGACTTTCATAGAATTTCCAAAATATTTCTAATATTTCATAGGTTCATAGGTAGGTACTAGGCAATTGGCCCTAGGGCTTATACAAGCCTAGCCAAAAATGTACCCTGGCTTTCACCACCCAAGAAAATTATTTTCCTGTGCCCCTGTCAAGCAGAACCACAGATGTGATCCCCGGGGTGAATTTCCTATTACCCATCCAATCATCAAGATTTTTCTTGAAGAGTGCTAATGAGGAGCTCTGTTTGACATAGGTAGTCTGTTCTAGAGTATGGGAAGTCTCTGGGACAGGAATCTATCCCTCCAGCATGTTCTGTTTATTGTGGTGACAAGGTTTAGGTCCCTAGAGCGTGTAGCTCGGAGGGATTGGGATTTCTTTAAGTGGAGCATGTCCAACAGCTCTGGGTTTGACATAGCTTTATATGTTAGGC
This sequence comes from Protopterus annectens, assembly GCF_019279795.1. Taxonomy (NCBI): domain Eukaryota; kingdom Metazoa; phylum Chordata; order Ceratodontiformes; family Protopteridae; genus Protopterus; species Protopterus annectens. Next base: position 757,413,807 of record NC_056733.1, on the reverse strand, counting down.
AGAGATCGCCTCTGAGTAGGCGATATGCGACAGAGTAAAGCTGGAGTTTTTTGAGACTGTCTGCGTAAGGCATCTGTTTGAGGCCAGTAATCCTCTTTGTGAGGTATTTTTGCAGCCTTTCCAGTTGTTGTAGATGTCTTGTGAGGTACAGACCAAAAGGGGCGTTGTACTCTATAATGGGTCTAATGAGTGATGAGTAGAGGGGAACAATGACCTCTTTTTTTTCTGGATGAGAAACTTTTTGTGATTAGGTGTGCCACGTAGAAGGATTTCTTGACCACTTTGGCGATGTGATTATCAAATGAGAGACTACTGTCCACCTGTGTCCCAAGGTCTCTTCTCAGACTTTCGGTGCTAAGTAGACTACCGCCTATGTGGTAGTTCATGGATACAGAATTTTTACCAAAGGGGATGACAATGCATTTTTTGGCATTGAGCTTGAGACCATGTCTTTGACACCAGGCATCTGTCTCAGTGAGGCCATTTTGTAGGATGCCCACATCGTTAGGAGTTTCAATTATGGCTCCTAGTTTGCAGTCATCTGCGAATTTAGTTAGCCAAAGACCTTCTGTGTTAGCCTGTACTTCAGAGAAGTAGATACCAAACAGGAGAGGACCCAGGACTGAACCTTGTGGTACTCCACTTATCACTGGTCTGAAGTCTGATTTGGAGTCTGCTACTTTTACAGTGTGGGTTCTTTCAGTAAACCAGTTGGCAACCCATCTTGTGACATAGGGATTTATACCTAGTTTAGTGAGTTTATCTATAATTCCAGAGTGGGGGATGGTGTTGAACGCCTTGGCGAGATCTAGCTAGGCTGTGTGAACCACCTTGCCCTCATCCATGGCCTTGGTGACTACTTCAAAGAAGTCTATCAGGTTTAGGAGACATGATCTGCCTTTTACAAACCCAAACTGTGTGGGGTCCAAGGTTTGGAGATCTCCACTGTCTTTGTTTATGAGTTCCATGATGATACTTTCCATGGCCTTGCAGACGAGGATCGTCAGGCTAATGGGGCTGTAGTTCCCGGGGTCTGTTGTGGCCCCCCCCCCCTTTGTGGAGTGGGATAACTGTCGCGCCATTTAATGGGCACAAAGCCTGAGGTGAGGCTATGATTCAACATGGTACTTGGGTGGGGTGCCAGTTCATTCTGTAGTTCATGTAGAAGGCAGCCTGGGATGTTGTCAGGTCCCATGGATGCTGTGTTCTTGGCTTTGGAGGGTGAAGTTTTTACCTGTGCAGCCGTGATTACAGGAACTTTGCATTCTTCCGGTATAAAGATGGGCCCTTTAGGGGGTGAGAGGGGGGTAAAGTTAGCACTGAACCTATCTGCCAGGATGTTGGCAATATCAGTTGGTTCTGTATATTTAGTGTCATTGTGCTGTAACTCAGAGCAGATCCGAGTGTTGCCATTGAGATTTTTAACATAGCTATAGAATGCTTTGTGGTTGTCTTTAGAATCCGTGGCAATTTTGTTTTCATAACTAGCTTTGGAGGATTTTATGAGAGATCTCAGCTTCTTACTGAGGCTGACCAGGGAGTTCCTCCAATCGTGGGATTTTACTCTCTTTTGCAACAGTTTCTTTCTTCTGTTGTAGAGTTTGTTTATGGCAGAAGTCCACTAGATTGGCTTCCTTTTTTTGGAGGATAGCATCTTGGTTCTGTTAGGGATAGCACGATCCATGCACTCGTGTAAGTGCTTATAAAGTGCATTTGTGTAGGATTCAGCAGTCGTACCTCTATTGTCCATCTGCATGGGTGTCATGAAGTTTGCCACTTCTGTCTTAAGAAGCGTGAAGTTAGCTTTGGAGATTTTTTTTACGGTTGTTTTCCTATTGGGGGGTGGGAGCAGGATGTGGATGTCTAGGGTGATTAGCTTGTGTTCAGATCTGACCAACGAGGAGCTGACCTCTGGTGTGGAACACTGGTCACCCATGTTGGTGATGACCAGGTCTAGGATATTGCTGCCTCTGGTGGGGGTGTGGATAAGTTGATCCATGACATTGGAATTTATGAATTCCAGAAAACGTTGAGCAAAAGAGTTGGTACATGAGTAGTTTTCCCAGTTAATGGTAGGGTAGTTGAAATCACCCATTATTAGAGTGTTGGTTTGTACCTTAATATTTTCCAGTGTATCAAGAAAAGAGGAGTAGGAATCCTGGGGCATGGTGGGGGGGTCTGTAGCAAGCTACAATCTGGATTGCAGTTTTGCCCAGAGTTAGTTGAACTTTGATAATCTTGGATGCATTATGCTGAGCAACTAGCTTGGAGGTATGGATATCCTTAATGAATATGGACACACCTCCACCTTTAGTGTTTCGGTCCGAGTTTGGTGGCCGAAAGGTGTGGTATGAATTATAGCCTGGTAATGCAGGGGTGCTCTCTGGAGCTTTGAACCAGGTCTCTGTCACTGCACAGATGTCAGTGTTCTCCATTTTAAGGAGTGCCTCGAGTGAGTGCATTTTGAGGTTTAGACTTCTAGCATTGAGTAGCATTATCCTCAGATTTTGCTTGCTTGTACATGTTACGGTGGTGAATTTGTCATTTGAACCTTGCCTAAAAAAGGCACTATAGGGGTGGCAAGAGCCTTTGCCATTATCCGGAATCCCAAGGGCGACAGGTGCAGGCCATCTCTGGCAAAGCAGCATGGTCTGTCGATCATGTCATCCCAGGCAGACAGATTCTGGATTCCCTTAGAATGACACCAGAAGCTTAGCCAATTGTTAAAGTCAATCATTTTGTCCTTGTACTGTGGTGTCATTCTGGGTGATGGCAGGATGCTGCTCAGGGCTAGGGTCATACCGGCCTGGGCTATAAGATCAGAGAGCTCCTCCATGTCTCTTTTCATGTAGTCCAGGGAGGTACATCTCAGGTCATTCACACCAGCATGGACAATGACAGAGTCATATTTGTACTTGTGGAGTGACCTGAGTGCGTGCATTATGTGGTGGATCCTGGCACCTGACAGGCAGCTGACAGTAACTTTTTCCTTGTTTAACCTGATGACTGGAACATCAGTGTGCCTGACTATAGAATCACCTATGACTAGAGTTTTGGGTACGTTCTGCTTTATGGGCTGTAGTTGAGTGGCACACTGAGTATGTGGACTGTGTGTCATTTGGGGTTATGTTGGGGGGTGGAGGTTGCTTGCATTTCTGCTTTGGAGGTCTCTGTTGTTTGGGCAGATTAGTACAGAGAGCCTCCGCGAATGTAGGTGTGTGTTTTGTGGTTCTGTGTGTGTGTTTTGGTGGTGTAGGTTTTGAGGGACTATGTGATGAGTGTGGTGCGGTGCAAGTGTTTACCTTCTCCTCTTGACTGTTTAGGCCTGTCTTTGGTAAAGAGAGCTTTGCTTCTAGTTTAGCTATATAAGTGCATCTCTTACAGGTCGTAGTGTTGGGTGGTAGGAGGAGAGGGTTGTCTGTGTACATGAGGCAATTGCTGCATTGCCTCAAGATGCCCAGATTCATCAGGTAGACAGGAGAAAACACCAGGAGCTGACCTTTAGACATGCCTGAATAGGTGCTTATTAAGTACTAAAAACTGTTTTCCTCTAGACAAGTGAGGAAAGTTGAGTGCTGTAGTAATTTGTAACTTATTTAGTGCTTACAATGAGTTCTGAACAAGTGCTGAGATCAAAGAAACAGATGAGTGCAAAAACTAAAAAGCTGGCTAGTTGCAAGGGAAATTTTGAAAAAGACTTTATGGCGCCAGGAATAGTTTAACCCCAGTTAAGTGGGGGGGGGGGGGCTTAGGAGCTCACAAACAGTCCTGGACACAGCAAATGCGTACCTGACCTGCCACAGTAAAGGGGGGAAGCAAGCTTAGAATTTTTTTTCCCAGTAGAGTGGAAATGGAGAAATCTGGAACGGAAGTTAATTCAACTTTAAGAATCTGAGTGGGTTGGCCTTCACAAATGTTCTCTATTAGATTGAGTGAACTAATGACACTAAACTGGGAGGACACAGATCAAATATACAGTATGAGCGGGCAACTGCAAAGCCACCAAGTATAACGCACAACACTAGGGATGGTGGGTGGGAAAAAATACGAATTACAGTTCCTAGCTGTAGCCACTAAATGAAAGTTTTAAACAGATCAAGGAGCAGACTAGAGAATGCTTTTCACAGACAAAAAGGCACATAAAGGTTCAGATAGAGCAATCACAAACAGAAAATACAACTCTCAGTATGAAAAAGCAGTTTACAGTTAAGTAGTTTTAAAACAGTTTAAAACAGTACATAAATGCAGTGAAACAATAAAAAAAGCTTTATAACAGTGCAAAAATATAGTAGATCAACTGTATAGCACAATTATAAGCGTTTCAGAAGTGTAAGAAATAACTTAGCCTGCTCTTGGAATCATAAGGAATTTCCACTTATGCAATGCAGTCCAGAGCCTGACAATACAAGCAGAGCCTTTATAAGACACAGGGTTTATATAGCAGTAAGAATGGAAGAGTTGGGAAGATCAGATTACTCCTCAGCCCCTGCTGTTACCCAATCACTCGTACTACAGAAGGTCAGGAGGCCTTGTTACTCTCAATAATGAAGACAATCAGCAGAAAATGGCTGCCAGAAACACAAACAAAACTTCCAGCCTACATAACAGGCCTCTATCAAGATTATGCCACCTGAGCAGAACACAGAAACCTCACTTTAAAAGCATAGAAAGAACTCCCACAAACAGAAAATCCAAGTCTCAGTATGAAAAAGCAGTTTACAATTTAGTAATTTAAATAAAACAAAAACAATTATAATAATGCACACTATTACAGTTCCTAGCTGTAGCCACTAAATGAAAGTTTTAAACAGATCAAGGAACAGACTAGAGAATGCTTTTAACAAACAAAAATGCACATAAAGGGTCGGATAGAGCAATCACAAACGGAAAATACAACTCTCAGTATGAAAAAGCAGTTTTACAGTTAAGTAGTTTTAAAACAGTTTAAAACAGTACATAAATGCAGTGAAACAATAAAAAAAGCTTTATAACAGTGTAAAAATATAGTAGATCAACTGTATAGCACAATTATAAGCATTTCAGAAGTGCAATTCAGTGAAATAAGTGTAAGAAATAACTTAGCCTGCTCTTGGAATCTTAAGGAATTTCCACTTATGCAATGCAATCCAGAGCCTGACTTATCTTCCTTGTTAAGGGCTTCCTAAGCTTCGTGACAGCCCTTTCTACTTTCTGTTGTCCGAGTCATTGTGCTAAAAGTTTTTGGGCTCTAGAGTTATTATTCAAAAACAGTTGCTTAACAACAATCTTTTCTAAACTCATGCATATCATCGAGGTAATCCCTTATTTTCTGTTTAGCATTCTGTAGTTGCTCCTCTTGTTCTGTGAGATTCCCCCTATTTTGCAATATTTTAATATTTGTCAGTCTCTAAATAATTCTTAACTACTTATAATTATATCTCCCTTTCTTTTATTTTCTCCATACTTTTAAATTCCACTTTAATTTTATCCCACTCCCTAACTATATTTTCAGAAGTTTCTGTCTTCTCGGACCGCTCCTGAATACTTTCCACTACTCATTCCTTAAATTCCTCTCTTTTCAACAGATGGGTGGGAAAGCGCCAGCCTCATTTTTATTTCAATACCCTGTTTTTTTGTTTTGTTATTGGTGCATGATCTGAAATAGTTATTGGATACATATCAAGACCTTCAATTAAATGTACATGTTCCCGTGAAATGTAAATTCTGTCTAGCCTAGCCATGTTTTTGTATTTTGGGGAATAATATGTAAATTTGCTCTAAATTCCTAGTACTGAATTCACATCTTCCATGCCAAATATTTTCATACATTTTATTAAAAATATGCCCTCCTTTGTTATATTTCCCTTTCTGACCCCCCAGACACCTCTTCACTATTGCAAATGGAATTCCATTCCCCACTTATAAGGAATATTCCTTGCTGAAAGCTAATTATTTCTCCCAGAATTTTCTTAAGCTCCATTATAGCAGTTTTTGGTTGACTTGTTTGGACTCTAGAACATGTGCCCTACTTCATGTTGTTAATATTAATATTAGATATATGACAGTGTAATCCTCCGCCCTTACCAGTAGCCCCTTAGTACTACAAATCTACCATTATTATCTTTTTTTTCCTCTTCTGTTACTGTTTGAGATCCTCTTGCAATTAATATAAGTACTCCTCCTCTCTTCCTTTATCCCAGGTATTCCACTGAATAACTGTCCTGAAAACCTTTCTTTTTCAAATTCACATGTTCAGATGTTCTTCATGTTTCACTAATGCAGTCATCACACATGGGTTATCCTGCCAGGGATAGCCCTCAGTCGGCCCGAATACCAGAGGCTTAGTATTTCTGCTTTGGTTGCTGTTGCTTCAGGACTGACATCAGGTCGTCAGGGGTATAAAAACAGGCAGCAGACACCATTACACCAGTCTTTCTTGCCGAGGAGCCCAAAGCAGAAGCAGTTCGCATGAGTGCTGGTCGACTGCTAGCTTAGTTTTCGTTTTCGAAATTGAATCATCTTGAAGTCTTCTAATGTACCCCATTGGGGATCCTTTTTTCTTGATCTAACCAATGTCAGAAAAAGTTAACAATTGTCTCACCTGTGGAAAGCAAATACCACACCGAGATTTCCATTCTTACTGCATCACCTGTTTAGGCTCCGACCACGACGTACCTCGCTGTCGGTTTTGTGCTTTGTTCAATGCCCAAACTAGTCATCACCGGGCCCTTATTGTAGCTAAATACTTTAGTTCTCGATCTTCATATTCCGAAATGGCTTCGGTAAGCCATCCGACTACCAATCTTCCGAAAAAAATATAAGGATAAAGACAGACAGATCTCACAGGTCCAAAACTGCTGACGACGCTTCTGTGAAGCTAGTCACCAGTTCACTGCTACTCAGTGAGGTGCTTTCGCAGCCCCTGATGCCCACTTTGATGGATTCGCAGGCCGCTACCAAGACCCATTCAGAGTCTGGTATGCTGCAAGATTCTTCTTTGACTAACAAACCTGTGGATGTCTCTACCTTGGATGGGTCTGGAGCCGCTGTGCAGGCACCGGCTTCTGAGGAAGTTCTTTGCACTACCGATATTCGACTCAAACTGACGACTTCTTTCGCATCTTCAGTTCTTTCTAAAACTACTTAGTTTCTAAGGCCAAGAGTACAAGTTACGCCTAAAAAACCGACAAACCAAACTCAAGCGCCTGCTTCCTTGCCATAATCTCAGATGCTTAAAATGGCAGAAGACCTGATCATGCTCATTAGGGGAAGCCAGCCTTCCCCTACTAAAAGAAAGAGACATGTCCCCAGCAGTTTTATCTGACAAGAGTCCAACGGCTGTGAGGTTTCTGAATATGAAGACATGCCCTTATCTGCCTATGAGGATTCAGATGCAGAGGAATCCATTACTTCTGCCTCCCCTCCAGAGGATGTTTCTTTTGGTGAAACCCTACATATTTTTAGAGAGCATTTCCATTGGGAATGCCAGGAATATCCTCCGTCCAAAAATAGACTTTGAGAATTTTTAGATTTACCACAGCACAGACCCTTAGCTATCCTTCCTGTTCTGGATGTTGTGGATGATGTCTTTATGGAATCCAGTTTAACTCCTGATACTTTACACCCTGCTCCAAGGAAACCTGACAGGTACTACAGTGTCCCTGACTCTCACAAATTTCTCTTCAAAAATCCTACTGCTGACCTAGAGGTCATCTCCCAAGGACCTAAAGGAATAAAAGCAACTACAGCTAAGAATCCCATCCCCTCAGACAGGGATTCCTGAGCTTTAGACAGACGGGGTAAAAAGTATACACCTCCGCAACTCTCGCCATTAGAGCTTTGAATTGTCAGTTCTACATGCTGAAATACCAGCAACGTACTATGGAACCTATTAAGCAAAAATTATCTACTTTTCCTGACTGTGCAGAAAATAAAGAATTACAGGAGCTTATTCATTCTGCAAGCCAAGTTAGCAAGCATACTCTGCAATGTGGGTTTGACGCCCTTGAAGCATCTTGCAGGGCAGCAGTCACAGGTTCTGTACTTAGAAGGCATGCCTGGCTTAAAGAGCAGACCTTGCCAGACCATGTCAAATCAAAATGATTGGACACTCCTCTTAACAAGGACAATCTGTTTGGCACCAAAGCAGAAGAGGTGTTAAAAAAGATGGAAGAAAAGGCTAAGTCTATGCAGACAGTCAAAGATTTTTTGCAAGTGCAGCCTCCTAGATTCAGTAGGCATTGCCCCTCAAAACCATCTTAAACTAGACCCAGGAGAACAGACCCCCCCCCCCCAGATTACAGTCTCAGGATATGCAGAGATCTAAGCAATGGAGTAGCTCCACTTCTAAAGCAGGGAGTGCTAAGCCACCCCCTTACGGAAAGAATTCACAATGACTTCTCAACTCCCACTCCTCACCTCTGCCCAGTTGCTCGTGCCCCTAGGAGGAAAACTTGCTCACCATGCAAAAAACTGGACCTCCATCACCAACGGTCGATGGGTCCTCAACATAGTATCCTAGGGTTACAAATTTTATTTCCACATGCTGCCAACTTCCTCCAAACCAGTGGGCAGAGGCACAAAACCAAGTTCAGTCCCTGCTCTCCATAAGGGCAATTCCTGCAGGACAGATAAGCCAAGGTTTTTATTCCAGACTTTTCCTGGTACCCAGAAAAGAGGGCACCTGGCGCCCAATCTTGGATCTATCCATTCTAAACATCTTCCTGGTGGTACCAAAATTCAAAATGCTCACCCTACAGCATCCCTGTGCTGTCCAAAGATGCCTGGTTAGCCACCCTAGACCTAAAGGAGGCCTATCTGCACATCCCAATCAGAGACTTCTGTAGGAAATATCTATGTTTTGGGGCAGGATCTATGCATTATCAGTTTTCTGCACTTCCCTTTGGCTTATCCACTGCTCCCAGAGTTTTCACAAAATGCCTGGCTCCAGCCATTGCCAATTGCAGACAGAGAAATATTCAAATTTTCCTCTACTTGGACGATTGCCTGATTCAGGCAGACAGGAAAAGCTGTTGCAGCACCTGACATTTGTAAAGGACCTTCTAACCTCCCTGGGGTACACTATCAACAAAAAGAAATCCAGACTAGTCCCCAGTTAAAAAATTGTATTCCTGGGAACAAGCTTGGACACAGCATCCCAGATGCCATTCCTTACTCCAGAAAAACAAGCCTATCTTACAGGCTACTTTATTCAAATGGTCACCAGAACCCAGCTATCCGCAAGGAAAATCCTGCAGGCTCTAAGGTTCAAGGCCTCCAGCATTCTACTAATTCCATATGCCAGACTGCATATGAGGAAACTTCAGTGGTACTTGAAAAGTCTTTGGTGCCAACATTCTCAGGACCTGGAAACTATTATACCTATAATACCTTGTCTAAAGAAAGAGTTCCTTTGGTGGTAAACACCAACCCCACACCGCCCCGACCCTAACCACAGACTCATCAGACTATGCTTGGGGTGCACATCTGGACAACAGGTGCATTCAGGGCCACTGGAGCCCAAATCAAATTCATCTACACATCAACCAAAAAGAGATGCTAGCTGTTCAGCATGCTCTGACAGCTTTCAGATCCCTACTCTCACCAGGGCCTCTACTAATCAAAACCGACAACACCACAGTGATGTGATACATCAGTAAGCAGGGGGAACCCACTCTGCAGGCACCTTGTGGAACATGGCCTCAGCCATGCATATTCATCTGCAAGCTCAATTCCTGCCAGGCAACCAAAACTCTCTGGCGGACAACTTAAGCAGAAATCTCCTAGACCCACACAAGTGGCAATTAAACCACAACACCTTCAGCCTTGTGACCCAGAAATGGGGTACCTCGAAGGTGGATCTATTTGCCTCCCCCTACAACCACCAGCTCAGCACATTCTGCACCAGGGTACCTCACAGCAAGGCCTGGAGAGTGGATGCCCTATCCTTCCAGTGGGCAAACCTCTCAATCTATGCATTTCCCCCTCTGTCTCTTCTTACAAAAGTATTTATTACTCAGGATAATGGAGGAAAGACCAAGGGCAATCCTGATTGCCCCAGACTGGCCACGCCAACACTGGTACCCGCTACTGTGCAGTCTGTCACCAGTGCCCCTATGACACCTACCCCAGATCCCAACTCTCCTGACTCGGCAGGAAGGACAGTTCTTGCATCCTCAATTGCAGACCCTAAACCTTGCAGCCTGGCTTATTCCTTGAATTCTACTCCAGCGGCCAGCCTAAGCAAGCAGGTACTGGATGTCATATGTGAAGCCAGACGACCCAGTACAAGGAAATCCTATGCTGAAAAGTGGAAAAGGTATTGTTCCTGGGCTCACACTAAAGGAGCGGATACAGCACAGCCCTCCTTAACTCTCATCCTGGTTCACCTTGCAGTCCTAGTCCACAGAGGCCTGTCCTTCTCTTCCATTAAAATCCATGCCTCTGCCATCTCTGCTCATAACAGCACTGAGCTATCTCTCTTCTCTCACCCCCTCATCATGCAGTTCCTGAGAGGGGCTAACAACTTAAGGCCTTGAAGAAGAGCCCCCACCCTTGCTTGGGACCTTAACTTTGTGTTGGAAAAGCTCACACTACCCCACTTTGAGCCTGCAGCGTCAACAAAGTTAAAATTCCTCTCTTGGAAAACAGCTTTGCTTCTGGCCATCACTTCAGCTAGAAGAGTGTCTGAGCTACAAGCACTTATGGCTGTGGAACCCTTCATTATTTTTTTATGATGACAGGGTCTCCCTCAGGACTAACCCAACTTTCATGCCTAAAGTGGTGTCCATTGTGGCTCTCAACCAATCTAGCCATTTGCCCATCTTTTTCCCTAATCCTCAAAATAAGGGGGAAATGATCCTGCCCTCTTTAGATGTGCACAGACAGCTCAGATTCTACCTTGATAGGACTAAGCCCTTTAGGAAATCTGACCAGTTACTAGTCAGCTTTGCTCCAGGGGCAGAGGGCAAGGCCATATCAAAATAAACCATCTCCAAATGGATAGCACACTGTATCCATTTCTGTTACAAACACCATGGGAAGCCACCCCCTCAGGGTGTCAGAACGCATTCCACTAGGGCAACTTCAACTTCTACAGCCTTTCTCAGAGGAGTCCCTACCAGGGACATTCTGGAAGCTGCTACTTTGAGTTCTGTTCATACCTTCACCAAGCATTACCACCTGTCTCTGTTCTTCAAATCCAGGGTGGGCTTTGCAACAGCAGTCCTGCAGGGCATACTAGCCAGCCCCAACTCTTCTTGACTGCCTCCACCCATTCTTCAGCTTTGGGAATCAACCCAAGTGTGATGACTGCAACAGTGAAACACACGAAGAATATAGTAGAGTTGTGTACACTTACCATAAATGTAGGTGTTCGAGTGCATTCACTGTTGCAGTCCTGGTCCCCCCCCCCCCTCAGCCCCTCTGTCTCTCTCTCTCCCCCTCACTCCTTACAGGGCTATTGGTATTTACTTTTTACTGGTGGTGGTTTCCAACCATAACTTAGCTCCATATTTGGGGGTTCCTGACATTTGGGCAAGAAAAACCGATATAATGGCATCGGCTGCCTGTTTTTATACCCCTGACGACCTGACGTCAGTCCTGAAACGACAGCAACCGATACAGAAATACTAAGCCTCTGTTATTCAGGCCGAATGAGGGCTACCCCTGGCAGGATAACCCAAGTGTGATGACTGCAACAGTGAATAGACTCTAACATCTACATTTATGGTAAGTGTACACAAGTGTACTGTCTTTCTAGGTGTGTCTCGTACCATATCTATTTGCACTCTACAATTTTAATATGGTTCACTACTCTTTCTTTTTTGTATTTATCTGTGAAACCATTCATGTTTGAAGACTGTATAGAAAGAATCATATTCTTCATGGATTATTATTCCCACCTTTTATGTATAACAGCTTTTTTGTTAAATGTCTAATCCCAGCTTTTGTATTACATGCATGCACTGTGTGGCAGGTTAATCTTTTATACAGTTGTTTCTTGTCATCTCTATTTGAGCCTGTGTTGCATCTTGCAGAACCCTTGTTTTATTGGGAACCCTCAAGTAAAAATACCCACACACCCAAACCCAAGACCTAAATCCTATTAACTTAATAACACACAAAACTATGTACATCTTCAAATATTGAAGTTTTACCCCCTTAATAGAAACAAAAATTCCAAACTGACAGCCGCACAAACAGACGAGCTAAACAGAATGAAAGATTATCCATGCTAAGGCACATGGCAGACCCTGTGACTCTTATGTGCTGTCTGGTTTTGTCTTATCTTTATAGCTCTCCCAGCTGGGAAAACACTTGAATGTTTTCAGAAAACATTTTCTTCAGGCCATTTCTCTTTATCAGATAGTCTGCTAGTGACATGAGAACCAGATACAGGACTGTTTACTCGAAAAAAGACATTATAATATTCAACATTCCTTTTCATTTGCTTGCCTTCCATTAAAACTTATTATATAAAGTTAATGACCTTAACCCAGTCATTCCCCTATGCAATAATGAGAAAAAGCACATTATTTTTACTTGTCATTCTTTTTTAACCAGATCATTTTTTTCCTACATTGCAGTGCCTACATTTCTTAAAGGTGAACAAGGAAAAGAGAGAAGGGAGAAAGAAAGAATAAACAGAAGCCCTTAGTTACATTAGTGTCCGCATTACACCTAAAATTAACTGAAAATTTACTTTATAACATGCAGAGAAAACCATGAACCACCTAAGTAATACTGCTTTGTGATCCCACATTTGTTGATTTCCAAGTTATTGATTTTAGTTTCCAAACGTTAATGACGTTAAGTAGGGCATATTCTCTAGAGTCCCCTTCAAGTTTAACAAAGTCCAGGAAAGCCCAGTATTTCCAGATTTGTTTTGTTCTATTCCTGTTCATCTCCATCTCCCAAACCCAGTCTCTGCTTCATCTGCGTACAGTGCACTCTTGATTCCTCTAATCAACTCCTGTGCTTTTTTCCCCTCCCTCAAGCATTTGCCATTGAAACACTGATAACAGATTCACTGGCACAGTCTCTGTGTTGTCTTTATTACCAGAAAAACAAGGAGAATCTCCTGTTTCACAGCTCACTTTTTGTTGGACAAACTTTTGTATTTCTTCCTTAGCATGTACTTAATCAAAAAGTGTTTTTGTTTCTCCAGGGAAAAATATTTTGAAGATAGCTGGGTTCAGCAGTTTGACCCTCACCCCTGCTTCTCAACATTCCCTAGATAATGGAGTAAATTTATTTCTCCTCCTTGTGTACAATGAGTAGCCATTCTCCACAAGCACACTGATTTCTCCCACTTTTAGTACTTTGTCCTTCTGCCACAGTTTTGTCAGAATCAACGCTTTCTGCTGGCAAGATTGCATTTTTGCTGTTAAAGGTCTAGGTTGTTTTCTAATAGCCAGTTTGGAGCATACAAACCATGTGCCCTGTCAATTAACAATTTCTGTTGTGGAATAGGAGTCCAGTTGCTTATTTGTGCTTTCATGAAATTAGTACAGTCTGTTCCTTCTATCTTAGGTATAGCAGCAAGTCTCAGGTTTTCTCTACGTGCTCTGTCCTCTAATCTGTTATTTTTTGAAGCATATTTTCTTGTGCAGTCTCACATTCAGCCAGCCTTTTCTTCATTTTGACCTCTGAGTTTTGCAGTGGTATCATCTCATCTGAATATCTGTTTAAAACTTCTTCCATTTTTTTTTCAACATTTTATTGTTTGAGTTGATCATCTACATCAGTTGTTTCATTTATTTTAGTCAAGGTTACTGGAAGTCATGTCTGGACCTTGCACTTCCTTTTGCTGAACAGCTACAGTATTTTTCCCAGTCAGTGTTTTTCATCACCTTTTGTAGGTGATTTTCCTTCAGGTCTTCTGTACTGCTTTTTCCTGGCATCCAGGCAATGCACCTACTAGTTGGTTACTAAAATTTACTCAGAAATCCTTGTCCACTGGCTTTCTCTGCTAAGCTTCTGTTTTCACACTGGAAGAGCCAGAATTAAACTGTTGCTCAATGTACAGCCATCTTGGTAGTCAACATAGTTTTATACTAATTTATCTATATTTTCTACACTCCTACATTTTTAAATTATGGTGTTAAACTGATGGTTATTTAAACAGTTTTCGCAGTGAGATACTTAATGGAATAGATTTGGGTGGTAGGATTTAAGTTTGTTTGCTTTATGCATTGATGTTTTTTTATATTTTCACTTAAATATTCATGGCTATTATTTTTTTTTCACTAGTTGACTTATTTTGGAGGTGGAGCAGAGTTGTTTGTAGTGTACAATAAATCCCATTGTTGCAAAGTATTTTTTAACTCTGATGAAGTCCTGCATGTTCTGGGATGAAAGTGCTAAGTTTTTGTAATTTTTTTTTATCAAGTAGTAGTTGGTGGTTCATTCTTTTACAAGACAGTCCATATTCACGGTTCTTTCAGGAACTGTGAAGTAGGCTCTTGGGTTCAGCATTATGTGGTGTTAGGTTGGAGGCTGGATTTAAACCCAATATCTTCTATACTTGAGGTGGAAACACCCAGCTTGTTTTTGGAAGTTGGGTTGGCATAATAGTTGACGTGTTTGCCTCCCATTTCACAAAATACAGGTTTCATTCCTGACCTGCAGCCAGTGCTTATACGGAGTTTGTATGTTGTCTGCATCTTTGTGAGGTTCCTCCCAAAAACATGTTCCTTGATGCATTTTTACCCTTTCCACTTCTGAAGATTTAGAAAGATTTACCAAAGATCATTGCAGTGACCCCCCCCCCCCTTTTGGCCCAATCAAATTAGGTCTCCCGTTTAATGGAATTTGTTAAGGGCAATTGCCACAAGCTTCCTCACACTTTGGATCTGCTGACACATAGTCGGGTAAGTAGTGTACCCCAACTTAGAACAATTGCAGCTGACAGCCTGGGTGATTCTGCCTCAATGTCGTTTAGGCCTTGATGCCTTTTAGGCACTTGTTCTTTGAGGATGTGCAGCAGGTATTTAAGGAGGCAAGAAAATCTGCAACTAAAAAATCTTACGTTTGCAAGCTGAAGAAATTTTCTAGGTGGTGCCTAACCCATAACAGAGAGCTCGGAATGATGCCTTACACCTCTGGTTTTGAAACATTTGTAAGCTGCTCAACAGTGGCTTATTTTACTCCTCTATCAAAGTGCATCTTGCAGGCATCTCAGCTTGTCTGCCCATGGATTCCCCTCTTTCATCTCTTTTTGTGGTCAAACAGTTTATAAAAGTAGAGTCGTACTTGAGACCCCCCTCAAAAGTGAATTCTTCCTCCATGGGATCTCAACTTGACCTTAGCTCCTTTTGAACCTGCCTTTCAGGCTGATTTTAAAGTTCATCGCTTGGAAAACTGTTTTGCTTATTACTCTGACTTTTGCAGGGGGGGGGGGGTCTGAACTGCAAGCTCTCTTGGTAGGCCAACCTTATCTGATTTTTCACAAGGACTGGGTTGTTTTACTCACTAATCCATCTTTCATGCCAAAAATTGTTTTTGAATTTATCCTGAATCAAGCCATTAGCTTCCCATTTTTTTCTGGAACCTAAAAACAAGAGAGAAGATTATGAATAACTTGGATGTGCAGTGACAGCTTGGGCACTACTTTGATGGAACGAAACCCTTCAGAAAAGCTGAACAGCTGTTTATTTCCTATTCGGGGGGCTAAGAGGCATCACTCTGTCTCTAAGCAAACATTGGTTGTCCTCTACTATTGTTTTTTTGTTACTCCTGCCATGGAAAGTGTGTCCCACGCAAACTTAAGGGACATTCTGCTGTATATGGTGGCATTTTGGAAAGGAGTGGACTCTAGACACCTTTAAGAGGCAGCACCTTGGTCCTCTGTTCTTAGCTTTACAGGGCACTGCAAACTGGATTATTTCTCAAGTTCTGGAGCAGGTTTTATGAGGACCATTCTCCAGGGGCTCCTGGATTCTTATCCTTCCTCCTCCCAGGTAGGGCAAGCTTTGAGAATCTACCCATGTCCCAGTGAGGCAGTGTGAATGAAGAATGCAATATAGTTGCTTAAGGCCTACTTACCTGTGACAGTAGATGTTCAAATTTCACACTGCCCCAGTAGTAGAATACTTCCACTGTCCCTCTTATTTTATATTTAGTTTAATTGTATCCAATCTTTTTGTGTTGGTTGGCTTTTGTTATTAGTGTTCGGAATGGCTAGGTAAGAGGCTGCTTTGTATACCAATTCCAAGATTGCTGTACATTGGGGAAAGGGCAATTTCCCAGTAATCGCTTGTGTAAGAAGTCACTTTGTGATCACTGGGAAATTGCCCTTTCCCCAATGTACAATGATCTCGGAGTTGGTATATTTAGTAAGGGGTTGTGTCGGGGGGTGAAGCCCCCACTTTGTTTTAAAAGTAGGTGTGTTTGTGCAGGTGTTTAAGTGTTTGAATGATGTGAGTGTGTAGGGTTTATATGCATTGGTTGTATGTGTGTGTTTTGTATGTTAGTGTAGGGAAGGTGTGGGACAAACAAAATCTTTCGATTTTGTTTATTTCAGGGTTTTACGGTTTTGAAGTTTTAAACTTTCTATCATAATGTGTCTAGTATGTTGTACTCGACATTATGATCGTTCATTCTTTTAACACAAACCCCCAGCCCTAACTCTTCTTGACTGCCTCCACCGTCCCTCAGCTTTGGGAATCAACCCAAGTGTGATGACTGAAACAGTGAAACACGAAGAACATAGTACAGTTGTGTACACTTTCCATAAATGTAGATGTTCGAGTGTATTCACTGTTGCAGTCCCGGTTTCCCTCCCTCCAGCCCCCTGGTTTTCTCTATTTCTCTATTTGTCCTCTGTATGTCTATCCCTACTGGAATTGGTATTTACTTTTTACTGGTGGTGTTTTTCCCACTATATCCTAGCTCCCTATTTGTGGGCTCCTGACATGTGGGGCAAGAAAAACTGATGTAATGGCATCAGCTGCCTGTTCTTATACCCCTGACTACCTGACGTCAAGGAAGAAGCAACAGTATCCAATGCAGAAATACTAAGTCTCTGGTATTCAGGCTGACTGATGGCTACCTGCAGGCATATAACCCAAGTGTGATGACTGCAACAGTGAATACACTCGAACATCTACATTTATGGAAAGTGTACACAACTGTACTTTCTTATTTAAGTTCACAGTTGTACAGCTTTCTTTTTTGGTTGTGAGCTTTGTTAAAGACATTTAGTACTATTACTCATTTCTTGCTTTGTATTCCTTCTCCATTGTATTTATATTTTGTATACTGTGTGCATTGTGCAGTCACCTGCAGGCTTCCCCTTAACTTACTAACACGTTTTACATTTAGTAGCATCATTATAGTAGAGCTCACTTGAGGGAGGATATGGGTGGAGGAGATGGCATCCTAACAGAAAACTGAACAGAATTATCTAGGCAAGCATCATGTCTCATTTATGGGTGTTCAAGCCTGTGATACCCGAAGACTTGTCTGTCTCTTGCTACTTTCAGAGACAGCCAAGATTATTACACAGGTAGAGATGTCAGGATACCATCAGATAGTGTTTTTACTGGTTTTCAAACAATTTTTTTAACTCCTTAACTATTGGTACCCATGTATTTAAAGTGATACTGCTGTAAGCCTTGGCACCTTGGATCACCTCCTGGAATTCAACCTACGTAGGGGGTAGTAGTGTCCCCACAGCCCAAACAACATCACTTTTGTTTAGCTTTGCTTACAGTATTTTGTGGTAATTTGTTTTGTTATAGATGAAAACATCTAAGTGAGCTGAGTGTTAATATCGTTCCAAACAGTATGTAGCCTTTCTGATTTACAATAAAGGTGGCTATGAAAGCACTAGAACAGTCTGCATGTATTCTGTTCAATGCAATATGACCCTGCTTGTAATGTTAACTTCCTGCATGGTAGTTTGCATGGTAGCAGTACAGTAAACACATTCCAGCTAAGTACATATATACGTGCGCACACGCACACACACACACACACTATATATTATGTGTGTGTGTGTATACACACACTGCTTGAAATCTGTGGAAGAGGACATTGTATAAAGAATCTTGACTTCAGTAGCCAAAGCTGGAACTTTTATTGGATAGTGTTTTCTTTGCATTGGAAATTGATTCATGTAAGCTAAAGCTGTTTTTCAGAATACAGGAAGTTATCAGTCAGTGTCTCACAGTAGGCATGATCCGCAGACTGCAAAGTGGAATTGGATAACTTGGTACCTTTATTTGAATGAGTCACCATCCTTTCCTTCACAGCAGGTAAACATGTTAAAAATGCACAATATTTGAGAGTAATGGCTTGATTGATCTGGCAACCATTTTAGAAGTTAAACACCCTGTTTTTAGTAAAATGTCCCTCCCTTGTAACTTGTAATTATAAGTAATGTTAGGTGATGTCAGTGCATTATTTCATTACGTGAGGTGCTCTTTTTACATCTGATGCATTTGCCTACATCTGTCAAAGAACATCAAGATATGTAGTAGTTTAACATGGAAGGTTAAGATTGCGGGCTGCTAACAAGCAATGGGTAGAAGATCTTGGTCTGAGTCATTTTGTTTCTGCTTAAGTACTCCGTGAGTTGGATCACTTAAAGCTTCAGGGTTTCCCTGAAAATTTGGAGGCTTTGCTCTTAAAAAAAAAAAACATAATAAAATGAATCACCATTTGAGGGTTAATATCCCATTTATTTTTAAAGCTTCATTGTTCCAGGTTTTCATGACCTCTGCCACACTAACTTTCTCTCCTTTCCATCATTAGAACTCTTGTGTGTGTGTGGGGGCCTCCCATTTTGAAGGAAGTGTTTAGCCTTGTTGGTGACCCATTTTATAAAGACTGTGTGACAAAGGAGATACTTGCCAGCAAAGCTAACTGATATTTTGTAAATAAATGTATGTCATTGAATATCAAAATTATTTATACAGTATGCTTGTGTTACAAATGTGTTAGAACTGTATGTCATATGTATATCAAGCTGCTTGTACAGACGTGTGTTGAAAAGGTATTTATAGAGTGCTGTGTTTGCCCTACTGGAAGAGAACAAAAATGTACCTGCACTATTGTGTTTAAATGTATATGCTTAACAGAGGAAACTGGAGGGTTAACCTCAGTCCAGAAAACGTTAGAAAAATATCTGAAATTAAATTAGTGTATAGGCTTCGCACTAAAGAAGCTATCTCAAGGTTTCAATGCAGCAGCTAGAGAGACCAAGTCTGTACTAGCAAGCTTTTTGTATTGTCCTTGGAGTGAACTAATTGCTGCTTTTGAAGCATGACGGAATGTAATTGTTGTATGAATTCCAGCATCTGCTAAAGATCTGAGCAGAAGTCCTTAGCTGCATATTTTTACAGGCAGATACTAAATGCTTCCAGCTTCTAGCAATGGGGGTTTTGGCCTGGGAACTTGAAGTCAGATGACCAGAAATTATGTTATTCTGCAAGCTATCCTAGCAATATTTTAGATATTAATTTGAGAAGTCTCTTAGACAGAACTTTCTGCATTATGTCTTGGACCTGATAACAAGATCCACTCACACACCTGCCTTGCTCTAATGAAGTAAGTTTCTAGGGAACAGTGTAACTCTCTTAGATACAGTCAGAAATATAGTAAAGCTTAGTTTAGATGTTTTTCTTTGTTTGTGTGAGCCTGTACTGCAATGTTGTTTTAAATATTTCCTGTGGTTTTGAACTCTGTCACTGTGAATATGTATTTAGTATTGCCTTGTTCTTTCATATATTATTATTAAATATGTGCAAACCTTTCATTGTGGCTGATCTCTGTAGAGATATTTGTAAGTTTTGAGAGTACTTGCATATTTATTTGGTGACACTGCTCTTGGTCAAGCTACCATTTGTGTTGATATTAATATTACACAGTAAGACTGGACATCCATTGTTAAGGGCCTTAAAGTAGCTGATATGGAGTGACTGCTGGCAATGAAAGCTACCTTATAGTCTGGGCAGAAGGGGGCATAGCTAGTAAACCTGTGCCAGCCTTTCCCAGGTGTGTGTGTGTGTGTGTGTGTGTGTGTGTGTGTGTGTGTGTGTGTGTGTGTGCATGTTTGTGGATGTGTTTGCGTGCGTGTGTGTTTGCGTGTGTGGGTGTGTTTGCGTGCGTGTGTTTGTGTGTAAAACTCAGTAACTCAAACCTCAGAGTGTGTGGTCAGCTACTTGGACAGGGACACACAGCACTGGTTGGCCAGAGAGGGTGCTGGAGGTCTTGGCTTGGTCATTCAGCTGAAATATCAACTCTATAGCTGTGCCAGTGAGGAGTCTTATTGGGGATCTAGAGGAAGATGGAGAAACCAGCCCCAGACTGACTGTGGTCTCTGTGTGCTCTTAAGGGAAATTGCACTTGATGCACAGAGCTGCATCTGGAAATACTGTGTACCTGTCATCCTCTTAGTGCACATCCTTCATTTTTGCCAGTGGTGAGGATTAAGGCTCCTTGATTACTGGTCCAGTGGAGGATCATCACAGACTGCATCAGAAGAGAAGGAAGGATAATGAATATAGGGCACTTGCATTAGGTTTGCAAACAAAACCCTTGCATCATTGGAGCTTACAACACTGAACACTGGCACTGCAGTCTGACACAAGTTTCAGTGACAACAGAGCTGACATCAAAGACAACATTTTTTTGATAATCTCCAGATTAGGGCATGTATAACATACACAAACAGACCACTTGAACTGCAAACAGAATAATCTTTAAGCCCGATAGGCTGCTACTTTTGTTTAGAATGACCATTAAGCTAGGCATGAAAATAGGCTGATTGGCTGGACATTTGAGATGATTTTGAATAATATTCTGTTTCCGTCTCCTCTTCACAGGTTGAGAGCATACAGCAAGAGAACACTGGCCTGAGAAAGCAGACCCAAAAACTGAAAGAACAGTTTATGCAACAAAAGGTAACATTTTAAACTGGAACCCACATTGTTTTTGGAGAAAATGAAGGGGCATGCTTTTATACTTACTTACTCTCACCAAGTCTTATTCTTCCATATTTTAGATGGAGTTGATGATAAGAGTTGTTTACCACCTGCCAACAGTTGTAAAGGCTGGTGTATGCTATGTCATTATGGGCATAAAGTAAATGGTTGCATTTACTAAGTGTTTTGGTTCGTAAAGAAACGTCTCTTCAAGGAGACAAGCATTAGGTTAGAAAAGAAGGCTCCTTTTTGTAATATTAACAGTCATCAGAGTCTAAGAATCAGCTGAGCCATTTGAATAATGGAGAAACAAGAAGAATTTCTCATGATGGAGAAAAGGGTACCTCTGCATTTCTACCAGGAATTCCAAGAGTCCCTTGATGTCCTTCAAGGATGCATCTGCAGTCATAACATATGGGTTGTCCTGCCTCAGGCAGCCCTTCGGTCGGCTGGATTCCAAAGTCTGGGTCTGGCCTCGGCTGATGTCGCACTTTCCCCGACATCAGAGCTTCTGGGGTATAAAGGCATCAGCCGATGCCATTTTCCTCAGTCTTTCTTGCCGCGCGGTGCCCGAAGCAGAAGCTGTTCGCAAGTGCCGGTCGGTCAGATCCAGAGATTCAGCTACCGAAGACTTCTAAAAGCTAAGACTCTTTCTTGCCTCAGCCGATGTCAGACAAAGTAAATAATTGTTTAACTTGTGGGAAACAAATACCTCATAAGGATTTCCATTCCTACTGCCTTCCTTGCTTAGGCCCAGACCACGTATCAGCTTGTTTAGCCTGTGCCTCCTTCAACCGACGGACTCTTAGGCGTCGGTCGGAGTTTGCAGAAGAGTTTTTGGATCCGCTTTTGCATATAAAATGCCGTCGGAGACTCCGACTACACATTTAGCCAAAAAAAGAAAGGACCGACACTCATGCCCGTGGTTTCGGCTGAAACCACGGTTAGGAGTGTCTCAGTTTCGGCTGAAACCGAGGCCTCGGTTCTACCTTCTACCGAAATCATACCTCCGACAACCGAGACCAGAGAGACCCCGGCTGAGTCGGCTGCAGAAATCCCTACCGAAGAAGCAAGCACACAAGAATTGTCCGACACCATTCCTTTAGACATTTCTACACCTGCACGTGGGGCAGCTAGGCCCCCTGCTTCTATGTCTATTAAGGCTTTCTCCAGGGCTAAAGCAGCTAAAATTTCAAAAGCTTTACCTGCAAAATCTACTTCTCAGAGACCTTCCTCAAGTTCCCAGATTCTCAGTCTTGCTGAGGACCTTATATCTCTGATTATGGGTTCCCAACCTCACCCAGACAGGGCCTCCCATCCTCCTCCTGACAAAAGGCCTAGGACTGAACCCCCTGAACCTCTCTCCTCTGATTACTCCTCGGATGGATCTGATTTGTCAGACCATCAGGAAGGGCCATACTCACCTTATGAGGATTCAGATGCAGAAGACTCTATTCCTTCTGCTTCCCCTCCAGAGGAATTTTCCTTTGGGGAGACTTTACACTCTATGAGGGAACACTTTCAATGGCAGGGTCAGGATTTCTCTGATTCTAGAAAAAGACTAAGGACTTTCTTACACTTGCCACAGCATAGGCCTTTAGCCATTCCACCTGTGCTAACTGTAGCTGATGATGCATATAATGATGTCAGTTCTGCCCCTGATTCACTTCTCCCGGCCCCTGCCAAACCTGACAGATACTACAGGGTCCCTGATTCCCACTTCCACTTGTATAAAGCCCATGCTGCAGACCCAGAAACTATTTCTCAGGGCCCAAAAGGTGTTGCAGCTGCCACTGCCAAAAACCCACTACCCTCTGAAAGGGAGTCAAGAGCATTAGAGAGATGGGGAAAAAAGGTTTATACATCTGCTACTCTTTCTGCCAGGGCTTTAAACTGTCAGTTCCATATGATACAGTACCAGGAATATTTGTTAGATCAGCTGAATAAAAAGCTTTCTTCTCCTGAACCTTTAGACCGTAAGGCCCTTCAGGATTTGGTACACAATTCTCAGCAGGTCAGTAATCATTTCTTAAAATGTGGCTATGATGCACTGGAAGCTTCATTTAGATCAGCTATGACTGGGGCAGTAATTCGAAGACATGCCTGGCTAAAAGAACAATCCTTGCCGGACCATGTCAAGGCTAAACTCCTAGATGCTCCAATGGAGAAACAAAGTTTATTTGGCTCCCCTGCACAGGAGATTCTAAAGAAAGTGGAAGAAAAAGCAAAATCTGTGCAAACAGTTAAGGATTTTCTGCAGGTCCAACCTCCGAGGTTCAGCAGAAACTGGCCTTCAAAGAATTGGTCCTTTCCAGACACCTCCAAAGCACAGAGGGGCAGGAATAGATGCCCAAGAGGCAGAGGTCAATCAAAGGGTGCCTATAGGGGTCGTCAGTGACAACCTGCCAACCAGAGGAGTACTGCCACAGCTGCAACTACAACCACTTCCACAGGACAGACACAATGACTTGACTCTCATTCCGCCTACAAGGGAACAACTGGAAGCACCCTTGGGCGGAAAGTTGGCTTTATTCTCAAAAAAACTGGCATTACATTACAAAAGACAAATGGACATTGCAAACAATAGACAAAGGATACAGGTTTCATTTCCACACTTTACCAAGAAGGAGCGGAATGCCAAACCTTCCACCAAACCAGAAGCCAGAGGCTTTAAGACAAATCAACAATTTACTTCAGATGAAAGCAATAGAAAGGGTAGCATATATGGAACAAGGCCAAGGATTTTACTCCAGACTATTCCTTGTACCAAGAAAAGAAACCCAATGGAGGCCTATTCTCGACTTGTCCGCACTAAACACATATCTCATTGTGCCAAAATTCAAAATGCTGACCCTACAGCAACTTCTTCCCATGTTGGGCAAGGAGTCTTGGCTGGTGACTCTAGATCTCAAGGAGGCATACATGCACGTCCCTATACGACCAGATTGCAGAAGACACCTCAGATTTCTTGCAGGATCAGAGCATTATCACTTCTCAGCATTGCCCTTTGGCTTATCTACTGCGCCCAGAGTATTCACGAAATGCCTGGCATCAGTAATTGCACATTGCAGGCTTCAGGGAATTCAAATCTACCCATACCTGGACGACTGCCTAATACAAGCGGAGAACAAGACAAGACTAATAAAGGATTTGGCCTATGTCATACACCTGTTACAGGCCTTGGGATACACAGTCAACATCCAGAAGTCAAGACTAGTGCCATGTGCATGCTCAGAAAAAGTGCTCAAGCTTTTGCTTTGGTGTTTAGTGTGACATTCTCTAACTCTAAATTTATTTTTTACCAAATAGAGAGAAACTGTGGCTTGAGGTTGTGGTGTGAGCAAGGATGTCTGAGAAAAGGGGAGAGAGCCACCATATTTCTGGTATCTGACTTGAAGGGGTTGCTGAGAATTCTTGGCCTAGAATACTGAGTGGGTTAAAAGGCACAGTTGTAGCCCTTTTCCTTTTCTAAAGTTAAACGTGATGATGCTGTCTCGCATAAAGCTTCTGTATTGAAGGCGGTTTGTTTCTGCTCATATACTATGTGATACAAGACTAAGACAGCTCTAAATGTCATGTTAAGGTCGGAGTTTGTGGAAGAATTTTTGTTTTTCCCATTCCACATTTTATTCCTTAAGACACTGTTAACTTAATGTAAGGATTAGAATGCCTGTGTCAGTTGTACGTCCAGGAGACTGAGCTCTCGAGTTCAGTTCCTAGGCCAGCAGAAGTACATCACTCAGATCAGTTTACTCATCTGGAATCAAGTGCATAGACCCTGTAGCCCAGCAGAAATTGTACTCACTGTGAAGATCAAGCACAGAGACCCTTTAAGCTCAATGTATAGCCCAGTGCAAGTATACTCTGAAAGTGTACTAAAAAGAATGTGCTGCTAGGGACCTAGGACCAAACACACAGGCCCTGTGTAACATCAGTTAGTTTAGTGCATGGCCCAGTGGAAGTGTACTCACTAGCTATCACTCAAGAGTTTTTGTTTCTCATCTAAGACCAAGCACAGCAACCATGTGCAAGACCGTAGTGTGTCTGTAGTAGTTTGATCATCTTCCCTTCATAATCCCTGTGCCTTGCTGAAGAGTTGAACCCCAGGCAAAGAACACAAAATCTGCCTTTTTGCTTATACATGTAGCAAAAATGTGGCAAGCCTCTTGCTCCCCACACATGCTCGGTAGGTTTTTGGTGAGAAATGATTTTTTTGGTTTTGATTTTAATCAGTTTTATTAAATTATGACTTAAAACATAGGCAAATGTACATTAATAGAAAAGGGTTGAAACCATATTAACTTTTGTTCATGCATTATACATTGCATATATGTTTTTTTTTCTTTTTAACAGTTATTCATCCCAACATTTTTTTTCATTTTTTGCCATCCCTTAAACCTTATCATCCTGAGCATTAAACCTGTATGTATTGTTCCTAGAAATTCCATTTATTTGTGTGTAATTTACTCCATCCCTTTTCTAAAGATCCCACATCTAATTCTTTTATCCCCTTTACCATATTCAGTATTTAATTATAGTTGGTTTAATTTCCGATTTCCATTTTCTAGTAATTGCTTATTTGCAACCAGTATTGTGAAACTTAGTAAGATTTTTTTGTCCCAGGTCAAAAGAATAATTTCTTTATTTATAGCATTTTGATTCCCAGCATTTCTGACCGAGTATTCTGTAGGGAATTTTTAAAATCTGTAAATGAGTTACACTCCCAAAATCATCTTCCCAGTTACATCTCTTCCATCACACCTTCCAGCATTTGCTATCTACTTGATGACAAATTATCTGAAGTTTTCTTGGGATATAACAGCAGCTATGCAAACACTTTCAAACAAAAATCTTAAACCTCCTGGACTTACATATTTAGACGACATACAGATGTCTTTCCATTGTTCCTTTGTAAGTTGTACTTCGTCTCTCTTCCTAATCTTTGCTAACCTCTTCTGATTGATTATTATAGTTGCCATGTATTTTATATGCCTTACTAATGATCTCCTTTTTAACCACAGCTGCTGATGTTCTTCGTGTTTCACTGTTGCAGTCATTACATTTGGGTAATCTGCTAGCAGGTTGCCCTCATTCGGCCTGATTAACAAAGTCTTGGGTCCTGCGTCGGTTGCTGTCCCTTCTTGCATGACGTCAGGGGTATAAAACATACAGCCGATGCCATTACATCAGTCTTTCTTGCTGTGCGGTGCCCGAAGCAGAAGCAGTTCGCCATCGGCCGACTCCTGAAATTTTCGTTTTCGAGTTTCAGAACCGAAGTCTTCAACTAAAAGCTAAGTACCCTGTTGGGGAAACTTTTTCTTGCTCCTTACTGATGTCAGTAAAAGTTAATAATTGCATTACTTGTGAGAAGCAAATACCTCATAAAGATTTTCATTTCTACTGTATTCCTTGTCTAGGCCCTGACCACGATGCACCTTGCTGTCGGTTTTGTGCTTTATTTAATCAGCGCACTATCTGTCGTCGGTACATTTTTGCCTCTAAATATTTTGGTTCTCAGTTTAATTATCCAGAAATGATGCTGGTTAGCCATCCGACTACCGGAATACTGAAAAAACGCAAAGAAAAAGACAGACACAGCCTGTTGAGGTCTAAAACTGCCGATGACGCTTCTCCTAAGCCAGTTGCCAGTTCGCCGGTACTCATTGAGGCTCTTTCACAGCCCCTGATACCAGCTTCTTCTGATTCGCAGGCCTTTACTGAGACCCAGTATGCCGCGAGATGCTTCACCTATGAAACCCACAGATGTCTCTACTTTGTATAGGTCCGGAGCTGCTGTGCAGGCACCGGCTTCTGAGGGTGTATTCAGGCCTACAGACTTGCATATTAAACTGACTCCACCTTCAATACTAAGGCCTAAATCTCGATCTATGTCTAAAATACCGATGCCCAGGCCACATTTTCAGGCCCCTGTGCCTAAAAAACAAATTATCAAAATGGCTGAAGATTTAATTACTCTAATCAGGGGTAGTCACTCCCCCCTTCTAAGAGGCCTACTAGGGCTGAGCTTGAATATGAATCTTCTGAACAGGATGTTTCTTCTGACTCTTCTAATGACCTGGATTTGTCCATACCTACTTATGAGGATTCTGATGCAGAGGATTCCATTTCCTCTGCCCCCCCGAGGACTTTTCTTTTGGGGAAACTTTACATACCTTAAGGGAGCATTTCCACTGGGAAAGTCAGGAATTTTCTGAATCCAAAAAGAGGCTTAGGGATTTCCTCCTCCTTCCTCAGCATAGACCTTTGGCTGTACCTTTTGTACTAGACATTGTCGATGTGTTTTCGGAATCCAGTATGGCCCCTGATTCCCTTCCTCTGGCTCCTGGTAAACCAGACAGATACTACAGGGTTCCTGAGTCCCACAAGTTCCTTTTCAAAAATCCTGTTGCAGACCCAGAAACCATTTCTCAGGGGCCCAAGGGCATTAAGGCTTCTACTGCTAAAAATCCTACCCCTTCTGATAGAGATTCCAGGGCGCTGGATAGATGGGATAAAAAGATTGATACTTCTGCAACCTTGGCAATCAGGGCTTTAAACTGTCAATTTCATATTCTAAAATATCAACAGCATATCATAGGACTGCTTAAACAGAAAATGATGTTGATTTCTGACTGTGTGGAAATTAAAGATTTACAGGATTTATTGCATTCAGCTGAACAAGTTGGAAAACATACTTTGCAATGTGGTTTTGATTCTTTAAAGGCCTCTTGCAGGGCTGCTGTTACTGAGTATGTGCTTAGAAGGCATGCTTGGCTTAAGGAGCAATTTCTGCCTGATCATGTTAAAGCAAAATTGTTGGATGCTCCTTTGCATTATGACAGTTTATTTGGCAATAAGGCTGAAGAAGTTCTAAAAAAGATGGAAGATAAAGCTAAATCTATGCAGACTGTGAAATATTTCTTACAAGTGCAACCTCCAAGATTTAGAAGGCACTGGCCTACTAAGAACTGGTCCTTTCCACCTCCTTCCAGATCCACTCAAGCCAAACCCAAAAGCACCAGGTTTCATTCCCAAGGGACTCTCAGAACTAAGCAATGGGGTGCTTCCACTTCCAAATCTGGGACTAACAAGATACCACCTTTTAAAATTCCGACCAGCCCACAGTCAGCCCAAAAAATCCACAGCTTGTCCAGGGATAAAAGCGGTTTATTGAAAATCAACGAAGATAAATCCAAAACAAAAGGGTTAAGCGCTTTCATCTGATATCCAGGCTTCCTCAGAACCCCAAACAGTTGTAACAAAACCATTTAAAAACCTTTTTTGGCGCCAAAAACCAAGTTCTCATTTAAAGATACAAACTCCCAATACTCGTTCAACAAATAATAAATAAACTCAGAAATAAAACTAAAAATGGAAAATAATGAATAATAAATACTCATATTCCACTCAATCGAAAAACATACAATATAATATAAATATATATACAAATGTAAATCAGATGGTGTATTATAAACCCAATACTAAAATACAATAATGTAATAAAAAATTACCAAATTACAACTGTGAAGTTGAATGTCACCTTCCTTCAAGCCAAAATTAAAAAAGGCTTGATACTGATGAAATCTTTGATACCAGGAAACCATGTGGCATCCGTTAAAATTTGCCATTTAGCTTCTTTCATGGCAAGCAAGGCTTTCCAGTTTCCCCCAAAAGGTGCAACATCCATGGTGTCAATAATGGAAAATTTGAACCTATGTGTGTCACCATAAGAAGAAATGTGCCTATAGAGTGCGTTCTTACAATCCTTCTTTTTGATCTTATAAAGATGTTCATAAATACGTTTTCTGAAGTGCCTCTCCGTTTTCCCTATATAATATACTGAGCAGGCCAAACATGTTGCGATGTAAACAACATTCATGGTGTTACACCTCCTTGTCCTACATCTCACATGTGTCCTTTTATAATCTGCCAACCTAATGCCATCATCTTCCCTGATGGCATCGCACTGCCTACAACATCCACATTTCCTTGTCCTTCCATATTTGTGTTTAATATGAGTCCTCATCTCAAGTAGACTCTTGATGTTAGGTCCAGTATTAAAAACAAAACTAGGTCTCTTTCCCAAAATTTCTTCTAAATCATGGTCAACACTAATCAACTTCCAATGCTCACAAATAACGTTAATATATTGAACAAAAGGTGAATAAGTTAGAACACACACTCTCTGCCTGTTTTCTGTATTGAAACCTTCCCTACTCTTCGTAAGGGAACCCACACCCAAAATAGGGGGGTATTTATTACCCCATTCACCTTTGACATAAAATACAATATCGTCCAATAGTGAACTAGGGTACCCCCTATCAAGGAACATAGATTTGATAAAATCAATTTCATTACACATAATGTCTCTATTAGAAGACATGGGGCTGCCCTGATGCATTGTCCCTTAAAAACGTTCTTAAAAAGGTATCTAGGATGGTTACTACTGTATTATAAGTAGTCATTAGAAAATGTTTCCTTTCTAAAGATACGGGACACAAACCCTTCATCTGAATGACTAATGAAAAGGTCCAAATAGGCAATACCACCTGTGTCAAACTGATAAGTGAACTTCAGAAAATCTGTAGTTTGATTAATATACTCAATAAAAAGGGGGATCCGATTGATGGGACCGTTCCATAAAATAAATAAATCATCCAAATACCTACTGTAATACACCACATGGGAAAACAATTCACTAGGGAACAAAAAATTTGTTTCCCACTCTAACATAACCAAGTTAGCAAAGATGGGGGCACAAGAAGCCCCCATCGCCACACCTCTCTTTTGCCTGTAATATTCCCCTTCGAATTGAATAAAATTATATACAAGAACTCCCTCGCCCCAGCGGGAGATCCAGATCTATGAGCAGGGGACGACAGAAACGGAAGGGCTCAGGAGGAGAGTACGTGGGCCCAACGTTGAAGAAAATGTGGGGGAGAGTCGAGGGTCATTAGTAGTCAATCTTTCTCATAAGAGGTTGAATAAATATGAAGAACAAGTCCTCAACAAAGGACTTACTTTTATACCCAGTAAGAACAGTGATTTAGCAGAAACTATCTTAGATATCAAGATGTATGTGCGTAATGTACAACTTAAACTTGATTTTGGAAGCGTTGATAGTCAACACGAAACTGGGTATACTACTGTATTCAAGCCAGTTAGTACATATTCACCTTCTTTAAACGCCACTTTAGATACGTTTTGTAAGTTAGTGGAGAATGATTTACATAATTATTATGATAAGAATTTTAAACGGAAAGTTAAAGGGTCAAAATGTAACTTGAACTTTCACCAATGGAAAGCACTTTCCGAATTAAGAAAGGACCAGTCTATCATCATTAGACCAGCTGATAAGGGGGGGTCCTATAGTTTTACTTGATCATGATGAATATGTAGAGATGATGCATACCATGTTAAGTGATGATATGTATTATATGAAGATGGATATGACAAGTGTAACTAGCATGCTTTTCAGGGTATATGATCTGTTGGATGACCTACTTAAAAGTCATATAATAACTTGGAATTTGTTTAAATATTTGAAAGTGAATAATCCACTTATTCCAGTAATAAATGGTTTACCCAAGATTCATAAATCCCTATCTAATCCACCTATGAGGCCTATAGTTTCTGGGCAAGGATGGCTAACGGAACCTTTTTCTATTTTTTTGGAGTACCATTTTAGACCTATAGTTGACGTTAATCCATCTGTATTAAAAGATAGTAAACAATTTCTACTAGATCTTTATGATTACACCAGAACAATACAGGACAATGATTCTTATATCCTAGTAACACTTGATGTCAAGAGCTTATTTACAGTTATACCAAATGATCGGGGAGTATTGAGAACACAACACTATCTAAGGTTGAATTCTGATTTGGATAGTAATACTATAGGTCTGTTAACACTATTTCTGGAAACGGTTCTTGAGAATAATGTGTTTATTTTCAATGATGAGATTTACATTCAGAAAGATGGCGTAGCTATGGGCACTTTGTGTGCCAATAGCTACGCCAACATAGTAATGGCTGATTGGGAACAAGAACTAATGTCCCCTGTGGAGGAGTTCCGACAGTATGTTGGTTTCTATAGAAGATTTGTTGACGACCTCTTCCTTATATGGAGGGGTAATGAGGTCCAACTTGTGGAATTTGTATCATCCATGAATAATCTAACTGATTTTCTGGAGTTTACTTCTTGTTCGTCCAGGACCTGTATTTCTTTTTTAGATGTAAATATAATGAGGCTTGATAATGGCCTTTTGAATACCTCGGTTCATAGGAAAACTTGCTCTAGGAACACATTACTACATAGGCATAGTATACATCCCAGGTTTGTCTTTGAGAATGTAATGAAGGGACAAATCATGAGAGCATCAAGGCTCAACCCCTCAGATGAAGGTTTTGAGAAGGAATTGTTAAATCTTAATTCCAGATTAGTAAAAAGAGGATATAGAGAGGATGAAGTAAGCAAAGCAGTTTCTGTGGTGAAAAATCTTAGGACTTCAAGAGCACGCCCTTATTTTTCAGCAAGAGGGGATGTTACTGAAACGATACAATCAGAAGGTATTAAAGAACTGAGAGTACCACTATATTTCACAAATGACGTCCATTACATAAAGGACATCATAGAGAAACGGTGGGAGACTCTGTTATTAGATAATGACATTAGCAAAGTCGTGGGAAGGAAACCATGTTTTTTGTTTAAAAATAAAATGAATTTAAAGCAATTGTTATGCCATCATCCTGTGAGACCTAACAATCCATCAGTTGATACTTTTAGTTATAATACTAGACCCTGTAACAAATGTAATCAATGTCAGTATATCAATACTGATGACACTTTTACACTACCAGTTACAGGGCGAACATTTTCATTTTACACTTGAACTAACTGCCACAATGTTAATGTAATATATCTTGCTAGGTGCTCATCCTGTCCAGCATTTTACATTGGGAAAATGAATAGGCAATTGAGAGAGCGCATAAGGGAACACATTTACCATATACATAAGGGGTCTGAACATAATGCCCTAGATAAGCATTGTAAATTACTAGGGCTCACACATACTTTTGGCTTTTGCGTCATACAGGTAGTAGAGACGAACATTAGAGGCGGCGATGTAGACACCTTTACCCAGGAATGTGAACTACGCTGGATCATCCGCTGTAGGGCAGACAAGTTTCCTGGATTAAATGATAAAGTTAATTTGTATCCCATTCTTCGGAAAAGGAAATTAGCTAGACCTAAACAATGATTCCATGATTTTAAATTTTAAATAATATTTTAAATAATATTTTATGTATTATTTCATTGTGCATGTTTATGTTTACTTAATTGTGATGATTTTATTTTGTTTTATAAGGTTTATATGAAATGAGTGTGCTGTTTCACTTTAAATTTGCATTGAACATAATTGATGTCAGTAATTCTAATTAATGACACTATTTAAAGCTCTTTGTATTAGTCAATTTTCAAAGTCTGAAGAAGCCTTATGGTGAAAGCGCTCACTTTTTGCTACAATAAATCGTTTTACCTACATTCATCTTGAGACGTGGTTTTATATATGAATTTTAACTGACTGTGATATCAATGAGCTTTGTATGCATTGCTGCTGCCATTTTCGCTCCTGTATACGAGTGGTAATTTTTTGGTGAACTATATTTTTATTCGTTATACAGGAGCGCTTGTCCTTTTGTGGATTCTTTTTGTTGAATAAAATTATAGTCCAATACCAATGCTATCATATCAACAATGAGACAAACTCGGTCCCAATTGAAGTCGGAATATTGTCTAAGACTATTGCTGAAAAATTCAAGACCTATATCCCTAGGGATACAGGAAAAAAGATCAACTACATCAATGGTCATAAATGTTAACCCCTTTCTCCACAGGTCTGATGTCATTTGGCCTAAAAATGACCAAGAGTCCTTGACGAGGTGTGGTATTTTTTCATATAGCGGTTTAATCCATCTATCAATAACCCCTATGGGGTAGGTTTTAGAACGACTACCAGAGACAATGGGCCTGAAAGGGGGCTGGGAGATACATTTGTGGACTTTAGGTATACCAAAGAATGTGGCCAGAACAGGATATTCAACCTTTAAAAATTCCTAAATATCCTTGGTGATCCTCTGGTCCAAAAAATATTCTTCGATAGCTAAATCTATCCTTTTGTGTCCTATATTAATTTCATTCAAAGATACCAACTCATAGTTACCAGATTGTAAAATAATGTTGGTCATATCATTGGCATAATCAACACTTTTGAACAACACAATCCCGCCCCCTTTATCAGGCTTCATGACACGAATATCTCTGTTAGAAATAAAAAAGTCCAAACATTTACGTTCGTCCTCTGTTAAATTATCGACATTTTTGTTGGAACAGTCCAACTTCTTAATTTTGGTGAAACTATATAAATCTTGACAAACCATTTTCTCAAAATTGGACACCTGTGGGTGCGAAACTGGAATAAAAGTACTCCCTTTTACTAATCTAGTACTAGGGGTTATGTTTGGATCCTCGATAGCCTGTTTAAACTGCAGGGCTAAATTCAACCGTCTACAGTACAACTTCACCTCTTTTATAACGTTTACTAAATTGAAACGCACCGTTGGGATAAATTTGGTTCCCTTGGTAAATAAGTGAAGCATTTCATGAGTAATGTGAAGATCTGTATAGTTGAAAATATTAAACCCATGATAGGAATGGATAATTCTGTTCTTTTCAAAACTAGTTTCTTGATGGAAAGTATTACTCGACCTGTCCTGGATTAAGATGTCAGATGCTTCTGAAGCTTCTAAAACGTCTGGACCATCTAAAATCAAAGGGGAGGGGGTGGTGATCCCTCTGGACAAATGTCCGAAAGGATAATCCACTTCTTCAATACATATTGTATAATCTACAGGGTCCTTAGTTACCATTTCCTGTTGTGTGCTGAATATTGTCTTTTGGGTGCCGGAAAAAATCTCCCCCCCTGAAAATTTGACTCATGATCAGTTTGTCTATCTCCTTGAAACACTTTTCTTCCTCCCCCCTTGTCTTTTCTATCTAAAGGCCAAACATATGCCCTGTTATTTTGATAAATTTCTAAGTCCCTTGATATTTTTCTACATTTCCTGGAAAAAATGTCATTAGCTTTCTGCTCAGCTGAAGTAAATTGTTTGTTATATAACTCATTCCATTGATGAAAAGAAACATCATTAATAATGTCATTGTTCATTTTCTCAACCTTATTAACTAAAACAGACAATTTCTCATCATTAATCTTAATTAACAAATTCATATAATCAAAACCATAACCATCAAACAATTTGTTAAAAAGATTCTTAGTAGAATCACTGTATTCAACTCCCAAGGGTAATTTGAAAAACCGAAGCCCTTTGGGAACAATATTTAAAGTCAAACATCTAGTCAAATAAGCAGTGTCTATTTTAATACTTTTAATAGTCAATAACTTCTTCCCCATATCGAAAATGGTGTCTCTAATATTTCCATTAAATCGACTACTGGGTCGTCTCCTTTGACTTCTGTCAAGTTGATTGTTGATACTACAAAATTCAAAATTGTCTGCTAAAAAATTCTCTAAACAGTCAGTACTGGTTGTCCTAATGCCCCCGAAACGATCTTTCATGGGAGGGCCAGGGTTATCGGAAGGTTTCTTGGCTCGACCATGGGGTGGGAAAACACCCCCAAGGTCCTGTGTTACATGTTCAACGGCTTTATTGTTATTGTTTTGAAAATTAGACGTACCTGAATAAGATCTTGTAGCCATAGGACATCTAGGTTGAGCACCGAGACGTTCCACCTCATCTCGGGCGTGGAACATACTAAAATCAAAAGTGAAATCCTGTTTGTTGTGATTAACATGATGAAAACAGCTGTTGCCACCTTCACCCTTAGACCTACCTCCCTCAGTTACATTTAAGTGGGAGGTAGGGACATTGCGCCCATTCTGTTGTTGTCCATTAGGAATGTTAAATTGAGAGCTCGTATCTGCCGGTGTGTTGACAAACCCATTCTTAGGGCTAGAAACTATGTAGCCATTAGGCTTCCCGGCAGTTTTGGAACTAGAAATGATGTTATGGTGTCCAATTTTGAGAAAATGGTTTGTCAAGATTTATATAGTTTCACCAAAACTAAGTTGGACTGTTCCAACAAAAATGTCATTAATTTAACAGAGGACGAACGTAAATGTTTGGACTTTTTATTTCTAACAGATATTCGTGTCATGAAGCCTGATAAAGGGGGCGGGGTCGTGTTGTTCAAAAGTGTCGATTATACCAACGCTATGACCAACATTATTTTACAATCTGGTAACTATGAGTTGGTATCTTTGAACGAAATTAATATAGGACACAAAAGGATAGATTTAGCTATCGAAGAATATTTTTTGGACCAGAGGATCATTAAGGATATTTATGAATTTTTAAAGGTTGAATATCCTGTTCTGGCCACATTCTTTGGTATACCTAAAGTCCACAAATGTATCTCCCAGCCCCCTTTCAGGCCCATTGTCTCTGGTAGTCGTTCTAAAACCTACCCCATAGGGGTTGTTATTGATAGATGGATTAAACCGCTATATGAAAAGATACCACACCTCGTCAAGGACTCTTGGTCATTTTTAGGCCGATTGACATCAGACCTGTGGAGAAAGGGGTTAACATTTATGACCATTGATGTAGTTGATCTTTTTTCCTGTATCCCGAGGGATATAGGTCTTGAATTTTTCAGCAATAGTCTTAGACAATATTCCGACTTCAATTGGGACCGAATTTGTCTCATTGTTGATATGATGGCATTGGTATTGGACTATAATTTTTCGAAGGGGAATATTACAGGCAAAAGAGAGGTGTGTCGATGGGGGCTTCTTGTGCCCCCAACTTTGCCAACTTGATTATGTTAGAGTGGGAAACAAAATTTTTGTTCCCTAGTGAATTTTTTTCCCATGTGGTGTATTACAGTAGGTATTTGGATGAATTATTTATTTTATGGAACGGTCCCATCAATCGGATCCCCCTTTTTATTGAGTATATTAATCAAACTGCAGATTTTCTGAAGTTCACTTATCAGTTTGACACAGGTGGTATTGCCTATTTGGAGCTTTTCATTAGTCATTCAGATGAAGGGTTTGTGTCCCGTATCTTTAGAAAGGAAACATTTTCTAATGACTACTTATAATACAGTAGTAACCATCCTAGGAACGTTTTTAAGGGACAATGCATCAGGGCAGCCCGCATGTCTTCTAATAGAGACATTATGTGTAAGGAAATTGATTTTATCAAATCTATGTTCCTTGATAGGGGGTACCCTAGTTCACTATTGGATGATATTGTATTTTATGTCAAAGGTGAATGGGGTAATAGATACCCCCCTATTTTGGGTGTGGGTTCCCTTACGAAGAGTAGGGAAGGTTTCAATACAGAAAACAGGCAGAGAGTGTGTGTTCTAACTTATTCACCTTTTGTTCAGTATATTAAGAACATTATTTGTGAGCATTGGAAGTTGATTATTGTTGACCATGATTTAGAAGAAATTTTGGGAAAGAGACCTAGTTTTGTTTTTAAGACTGGACCTAACATCAAGAGTCTACTTGAGATGAGGACTCGTATTAAACACAAATATGGAAGGACAAACAGAGATAACACGTTATGCTAAAGACCTGTTGTACCAAACCAAGTGAATTCAAAAAACAAAGTACAGGTCACCGCTGAAATTGTTCTTGTTAAAACCACCTTTAATAAAAGTAGAATAATCCTTCATCAGACATATTTTAAAATAACAGAAGCAACCATATTTAAAATACAAGTCATCCAATCATTTGCTCATAAAAGCCCGCCTTTTTTGTAACACAGGTTTAATGGGTAAGACATCATTAAGACCTGGGGGTCTATGAGCTCTTAAATCTACTATCCACTTAGATTCAGCTAGTGCTGTTCTGTGCTGAATGTCACCCCCCCCTGTCATTAATTTTAATGTTAACAATGCATCTAAACTTGAAAGTATGTGTGGGATGCTGATTAATGTGCCTATATAGAGCATTGCTCTCTTGACCTGTTCTGATATTACTAATGTGTTGTAATATCCGGACCTTCAGCGTGTTGTTAGTCATACCCACATAAAAACTTTCACACTGTTCACAGTTGGCCATATATACTAGATGTTTTGTCCTGCAAGTTGCCCTCCCTTTAAATAGAAAGGTTTGTGTCATATTGGGATGTTTATATTCTATGTCACTATTGATATATTTACAGGCCTTGCAGTTACCACAGGGGTATGTACCTACTCTAATATCAGGTATAAGTCTTCTGTCCAGATGTGCCTCTTTACATAATAAGTCCTTGAGGTTATTATTCCTCCTGTAGTTAAATATAGGACGTTCTGCCACTATGTCCTTAAGGCCAATATCACTTCTTAGTATATTCCAATTATTTTGAACTATCTTACATATATCTTTAATGTTACTACCATATGTGAAAAGAAGTTTAGGTTGATCCTTCCTATTGCT
This sequence comes from Protopterus annectens, assembly GCF_019279795.1. Taxonomy (NCBI): domain Eukaryota; kingdom Metazoa; phylum Chordata; order Ceratodontiformes; family Protopteridae; genus Protopterus; species Protopterus annectens. The sequence goes on along the minus strand of NC_056733.1, from coordinate 757,376,381 downwards.
ATACGATACAGTATCTATCTGTCTATCCCTAGCAGGACCTTGCATCCATGGCCTATTATTCGTCTTTCTGTGTAGTGTATTATTACTTACTGCATTACTAACCATGTCTCTCCCATAACCCCTATCTGTAAAGTGTCTGCTCAACCTGGATAGTTCCTCTTCACAGCAAGTATCTTCCAAACACACCCTAGATATCCTACCCACTTGGCTCTTGACAATGTTGGGAAAAATATATCTCGGGTGCATGCTGTCATAAGATAGTGTATTTTGCCAACACTGTTTCCTGTACAATTTTGAGGTGAAACCAAGATCTCTCTGTTCCACACAGACATCCAGAAACTCAATCTGGGTGAAAAGTTTTTTAACTAAAAGTCAAAAGTAGTGGTAGTATGAAGAAAAGCTAAAAATCTCTCAAAAGTGGATGTGTCCCCATCCCACAAAATAAAAACATCATCCACAAATCTGACATACAGGACTATATATTTATCCCATTCCTGATTATTTAGAACTTCCTTGGTTTCCCACTTGGACATAACCAAGTTTAGACCCTAAAATTATTATTGTTTCAAACCAGGATAATAGATTCTCCACTATTAAACACTTGAGATCAGTTGCTCCCAGACTGCTTATAACTTCTCCACAGCTGTTTATCCCATATTGATGCTCAATGACAGTAAATAAAACTGTTGATCCCAGTGTAGCCATCAAAATCTCTCCCCTTCTATCTAGGTTGTTATTTTGACTATATATATATTATCAATCATCATTAATTAATTTAATGGGTTAATTGGTTCATATGCACCATCTAACGTCAATGTATCTTTCAGTTTCTTCTCCATCTTGATAGTTATTTCCTTTCTATCCATAAGTCCATGTGGGAGCAGTCTTTGTGATGGGTGTGAATTATGATATCCATTGACACTCTACCCTCAAAATATTTAAAAGATCATTCTCACAAAACAGCATTAGATAAAATATAATATAATATCACTGTATTTTTACTAAAAAGTCAAACAAAAGTTTTTAAAAACTAAAACCTTTCGTCTGTCTGTGCTCAACACAACTTGATATATTATATACAATGCCATTAAACATACCGTAGTCACTGTAAGTCCGGCGGCTTTCTCTATGTTCCTGTCACAAACAGGACCTCTTCCCTGCTCCTTTCCTCCACTCCACAGTACTGGCTGAATCTAAGTTAAAAGTAGATTTAGTATATCTAGACCCCTCAGCTTAATGATGTCTGTGCCATTAAACCTGTGTATTTAAAAAGGAATATTTTATGAAACAATGATTGGATGACTTGTAATTTTAAATATAGATGCTTCGCTTATTTTAAATATGTCCTGTTCCAATATATTCAGCTTCTTTTTACATAGTACCTTTAACAGCTTAATTTGTTCGGTATAAAACAATACTGTTTTTTCATCACTGGGTTTATAATGTAGTGGTTTTCTTTAGCATAACAATAACAGGTTGTTTATTATATTTTATGTCATATTATATTTAATGAGAACATGCTGCATAATGTCCTACATGGCCTGCAAGTATTTCATTTTTCCAACTTGGAGAAGGTCAGTATGGCAAATCTCCTCAAGAAGCTGATACCTTGGGTAACTGCTCTGTGATTTGGGCTTCGGTGTCCATTAAAAGGATTACATGGAAGCCTTGCTGTAACAGTGGACAAGAGCGAGATACGTGTTAAGAGTAAAACTAATGACGAGGTAAAATCTAATTTGCAATGGCAATAAGTCAATGATGGGTGCTTGTTTAAGTATGGCATGTTCCCTAGGGGAGGGTATCGAGTCTATTACATGCCAAGGCAGAATCTTATAGCACAGTGTAACATCCTGCATCTACTGCAGTATCAGAATCCATGAAATATGTATCGAAGTTTTTTTTAGCTGGCCGTTATAAGCAAGAAGCATGTGACCTTAGAGATTACATTCAGATTTTCGAATGTGTTGTCTGGCTATGACTTTCTATACTGTTGCTGCATCTATCGGAAGGAAGTCAATAAACAAAGAATAAAGTGAAGGTAAAATCGGGAAGCAACACGCTTATGAAGCGATTACTGCTGGTGAGGGTGCATTTGGGGCCAATGAGCCATAACTGAAGAGATGATGCGTCTATAGCGTGTACATCACGGTGGGCTATCGTGCTCAGGCACAAACTGAGTGGCACCCATAGAGGAATGGAGTTGCCCTGGGTTTATGGTATGGCATTGTCCGTTGACTACCGTTGTGCTATGGATAACCTGTCGAGGCTTCTGTGGTCAGATCTGATGGCGGAGTACAATTTGTAAATATATGATGCTATACATTGCTGAAACCGACAGAAGAATTTTTTTAGATTACAGCTGCAATGCGCCGTGCATTTAAGAACTGATAGTTTCTAATGAATGCTAAAATATGCGACCAGCGGAACATGCAGATTCTCAGGATTACCCAGCTCCGTAGATCACTCTTCGTGGATCTGTTCAACAGCGGTGAGGGGCGGACTGCATGGCTTTACATTTTTTGGGGAACACGGCTTTCGATATTAGGAGAACAGGAAGGGTCAAAGCGAGGCCAGGAACATGAAGCGTCGGGAACGGTTTACAAGCCCTAACAAACGGTGGCTAACTGGATCTTATAATTTAAACCGTGTTGTGTCAGATACAGAGTGGTACGAGGTTCGCGTGTGCTGCTTGCGGCGTGTTCCTAGTACTTTAGAAACCACTCTCTGCGTTTTATATTTGATCTAATGCTGTTTTGTTCGGTGTTATGGCGGCGGCCCACACTAATTCTGTAGATAGAGGGTAACGCTGCCAGAAACCCAGTACCCAGGAGGTTTGTTACCCACACTTAACCTATAAATGAATGGATTCAAGATGAAGTCTTTTACATGTTGCAGGACGGAGCATGGAATGGATGTCATAATCTGCAGGCGTTATCGGGACCGGCAACCATGGAGATAAAGATATGGCGGAAAAAGAACGCAAAATCTACAATGAGGAATGTGAAGTGTCATGTTGGTTAGAGAAAATTGTTAGATACATTGATTTTAATAATTGATTATGAACCAGTTGGGCATTACAAATTAGAGGCCACATAGATAATGTATGCTATCAGTTAGCGTTTTTATTGAAAATGGGCTTGATTTGACAGAAGTCTATCATCATTTAATCATAACAAAGTGATCTGACATTATGTTAAGGCCTGGAGAATGATACATAAATCATTGATAGAGTTACCTGAATGACTGAAGACGCGAGAAAACTGAAGGTCGACCGGATAGATAATATATGGACAGATTCACATTGAGAGCCCTGAATGCAAAGTTAGATTATTAAACGGTAGAACTGGAAACATTTTGGTGAACAGGGCGAAGTTAAATTGGCACAGGTCAAGATTGCGATGCATTGGGCCATGATGTCAACAGTTTAAAATCTGTGATAGACCATCAATGTAAATCAATGATTGGGAGAAGTTATAATGTAGACGGGAGCTGGCTCACGGTAGCGACTGGTAGACCCGAATTATTTATCCTTGGTGAAAACCAGCTATGCCAAATAGGGACCAGAATCTCTTTAAGAACAACCACAGGGGGTGGTGATAGGCACCTGTCATTTCTTGATAGTTTTTGGTTATGTCAAGTGGGCTACTTGAGCTGGAGAAAATAATCAGCTGGCGTGGTTTCATGATGGTGGTGAAGAGATTTGTGGATGATGTTTTGCTTTGCTTCATAGGGACCAGACTTTTTGAGATTTTAGCTTTCTTCATTAATAATGAACCGACTTGGATGGAACTATGGACTTTCACCGCAAAATCACCTCTGGATGTCTGTATGGACTGTGATGGTACCAATCAATGTAAAATTGTTACAGTATGCACCCGGTGCACTACACTGTTGGGGATTTGTGCACCTGCAGCACCATTGATGCTGAAAGAGCAAGTGGAGTTGCCGGATCACAGGGTGTGTTAGTGTTGGGCAGGTTTCACACAGAATGTTATCCAGGTTGAGCAGACACTTTGCAGATAGGGGAAGCAGGAGATACATGGTTAAGAAGCCTCTAAGTAATCTGCATGGACAATACAAGGGAAAGCTCTTAGGCCATGGAACCAAGGTTATCTCTGGGATGAACATCAAGATACTGTATTATTATGGGTGACGGTGAAAAGAACAGAAGACGATGATCCTTACATAATAGAATATTACATATGAGGTAATGTAAATAGTGGAATGGATCTGCAAATTGTGTATAGACGCATGGTGACTGAGATAATAATGTTATTACACTATGTGGAAAGTTCAAAATACTGGAATTTTCATCATACCAGAAGACTTAAGTGGCATAAACGTCTGGCTACAGCCCACAATATGGTAACTGTGATACCTACGGCGCATCTTATAGTGACATAGAATATATATTACAATGACACACCCCTTTCACTTTAAAGGAAGTAACTAATATCACAAAATCATGGTATATCAGTAAAACCACACACAGTGTGGCAAAGGTATGTCAATATGACTAACAATATGCTGATAGTCAGGATATTACAGCACCCAGATAATATGGTAGGCTGAAACAGAGACGGAGCTCTATATATCAACACACACACATATCCAAGCATTGTCAAGAGTTTAGATGCACGCACATTAATTACAGCACGTTAATCAGGTGACATTCAGCACAGATTGGTTACGCAGATGATGGTGGATAGAAGATGAGTTTAATCATAGACCCCCTGGAATGGGTGATGTCTTACCCACCTGCCCTGAAGATGGAAAGTGGGGCTTTTATAAGCAGTCAAATTGGACTTTAATATTAAACAATATGGTTCTTGTTATTTTTTTATTTTATGTATGATGGAAGATATGATGAGAAATGTGCTTTATTAAAGGTGGTTTTAACAAGAACAATTTCAGCGGTGACCTGTACTTTGTTTTTTGAATACAAATATGGAAGGACAAGGAAATGTGGATGTTGTAGGCAGTGCGATGCCATCAGGGAAGATGATGGCATTAGGTTGGCAGATTATAAAAGGACACATGTGAGATGTAGGACAGGGAATTGTAACACCATGAATGTTGTTTACATCGCAACATGTTTGGCCTGCTCAGTATATTATATAGGGAAAACGGAGCGGCAATTCAGAAAACGTATTTATGAACATCTTTATAAGATCAAAAAGAAGGATTGTAAGAACGCACTCTAGGCACATTTCTTCTTATGGTGACACACATAGGTTCAAATTTTCCATTATTGACGCCGTGGATGTTGCACCTTTTGGGGGAAACTGGAAAGCCTTGCTTGCCATGAAAGAAGCTAAATGGCAAATTTTTACGGATGCCACACGATTTCCTGGTATCAATGATTTCATCAGTATCAAGCCTTTTTTAATTTTGGCTTGAAGGAAGTTGACACTCAACTTCACAGTTGTAATTTGGTAATTTTTTATTACATTATTGTATTTTAGTATTGGGTTTATAATACACCATCTGATTTACATTTGTATATATATTTATATTATATTGTATGTTTTTCGATTGAGTGGAATATGAGTATTTATTATTCATTATTTTCCATTTTTAGTTTTATTTCTGAGTTTATTATTTGTTGAACGAGTATTGGGAGTTTGTATCTTTAAATGAGAACTTTTGTTTTTGGCGCCAAAAAAGGTTTTTAAATGGTTTTGTTACAACTGTTTGGGGTTTTGAGGAAGTCTGGATATCAGATGAAAGCGCTTAACCCTTTTGTTTTGGATTTATCTTCGTTGATTTTCATTAAACCGCTTTTATCCCTGGACGAGCTGTGGATTTTTTGGGCTGACTGTGGGCTGGTCGGAATCTGTGTTTTGCTACAGTGTTTCTGGATTTCCTTTAAAATTACCAAGCACTTACCTCTCAGCTGCCCCTTTGGGGGGAAAAACTGCTCTTCATGCAAAAAACTGACAGCTTATAACCAAGGACAAATGAGTTTTAAATATAGTGTCCCAGGGATACAGATTTCATTTCCACACATTGCCAACTCCAAACGGGTGGCCAGACCTGCCCCCAAATCAGTGGGCAGAGGCTCAGAAACAAGTACCTTCCCTCCTAAACATGGGGGCTATTCAGAAGAAGAAAAGGGACAAGGTTTCTATTCCAGACTTTTCCTGGTACCCAGAAAAGACAAATCCTGGCGTCCAATTCTGGATCTGTCTGCTCTAAACACCTTTCTGGACATTCCAAAATTCAAGATGCTGACTCTTTACCAGTTACTTCCTATGCTAGGCAAGGATGCCTGGTTGGCAACTCTAGATTAAAAAGAAGCTTACCTGCGTATCCCAATCAGGGAATCTTGCAGGAGATACCTACGCTTCAAAGCAGGCTACTTGCATTATCAGTTCTCTGCACTGCCCTTTGGCTTGTCTACTGCGCCCTGGGTATTTACAAAGTGCCTGGCTCCAGTAATTGCATTTTGCAGGCAAAGAAATATTCAAATATATCCATACCTGGGCGATTGTCTAATTCAGGCAGAAAGCCAGGCCATACTTATAAAACATCTGGCGTTTGTAAAAAGGATTCTAACTTGTCTAGGGTACACCATAAACGAAAAGAAATCACAACTGGTACCCTCTCAAAAAGTTACATTCCTGGGTGCAAGCTTGAATACAAGTGCCAGATGGCTTTCCTCACGCCAGAAAAGCAAATTCATTTGGTGACTTACTTCAAACAGATGGCCACAAAACCCTGATGTCTGCAAGACAAATACTGAAAGCCTTGGGGTTCATGGCCTCCTGCCTTCTTCTAATTCCATATGCAAGAACTGCATATGAGGAAACTTTAGTGGTACTTAAAAAGTTTATGGAGTCAACATTGTCACAGCCTGGAAGCAATGATTCCTATCATACCTTGCCTACGCCTAGAGTTCCTATGGTGGGCAGAGGCCTGCCACCAAAACAAGGGACTGCCATTCACACCACCCCCTGCCACCCAAACCCTAACTACAGATGCATCAGACTATGCATGGGGGCTCATCTGGCAGGCAAGTGCATTCAGGGCAAATGGAGCTCAAATCAAATGCACCTACATGTCAGTCAAAAAGAAATGCTAGCTGTACAGATTGCTCTGACAGCCTTCAAGGACTACCTTCATCCAGGACAACTAATGGTAAAGACGGACAACACCATGGTTATGTGGTACATAAACAAGCAGGGGGGTACACATCCCTATCCCCTCTGCAGACTAGCCATGGCATTGTGGAACACGACCTTGAGCTGCCCAGTACAACTACAAGCTCAGTTCCTGCCAGGAAAGCTGAATATTCTGGCAGACGAACTAAGCAGAAATCTCATGGACCCACACGAATGGAAACTGGAACCATACATTTTCAACATGTTGACAAGCAGATGGGGGAGCCCAGACATAGATCTTTTTGCCTCACCCCAGAACTGCCAGTTGGACAAATTTTGCACAAGAACTCCTCGCAAAAAATCCTGGAAGGTGGATGCTCTGTCCTTCAGCTGGAAAAAAAACTATCAGTCTATGCTTTCCCCCCCTCTGCCTCTGCCCTCCAAAGTTCTGCTAAAAATCAAACAGGACAAACCAAAAAGGATTTTGATTGCTCCAGACTGGCCGCGCCAATACTGGTACCCACTCCTGCGCACTGTGTCACATATTCCTCCATGGCACCTGCCTCAGACACCTTCCTTACTGTCCCAGCAGGAGAACCAAATTCTTCACCCTCAGCTCCCAACATTGAATCTTGCAGCTTAGCTAATCACTTAAATTCCCCCATAGCATCCCTCAGCAAATCTGTGATGGATGTCGTTTTGGAGGTGAGAAGACCTAGTACTAGAAAATCTTATGCTGACAAATGGAAAAGCAACAGCAGCACCCAGTTTACCTCAGATTTTGCAATACTTAACTGAGATGCTTCACAGGGGCCTGTCTTTTTCCTCCATTAAAATCCATGCCTTAGTCATTTCAGCTCGTTACAACACAGAACCTCCCCTCTTTTCCTCATCCTGTGCTCAAGCAGTACCTCATAGGGACCAAAAACTTGAGACCACCCAGGAGAGCTCCAACCCCTGCCTGGACCTTAACTTTGTATTGGAGAAACTCACTTTACCTCCTTTCGAGCCAGCTGCTTCTGCAGACTTAAAGTGTCTTTCTTGGAAAACAGCCTTCCTTTTAGCAATCACTTCAGCTAGAAGGATATCTGAATTACAGGCCCTTATGGCAGTGGAGCCTTTCATTATCTTTCCTGTGGACAGGGTGTCACTCAGGACCAGTCCATCCTTCATGCCCAAGGTGGTATCCAGTGTGGCTCTTAATCAGTCCATTCATTTACCAACTTTCTTTCTCAATCCACAGAGCAAGGGTGAGCAGATTCTGCATTCATTGGATGTGCACAGACAACTTAGATTCTACTTGGACAGGACTAAATCTCGAAGAAAATCTGAACTGCTGGTAGCATTTGCTGCAGGGGCAGAGGGGAAGGCTATTTCAAAACAAACGCCATTGCATTCATTTCTGCTATAAGCACCATGGAAAACCTATCCCCCAGGGGATCAGATCCCATTCCACCAGGACTGCATCTACTTCTGCAGCCTTTCTCAGAGGTGTTCCTACCAGGGATATTCTAGAAGCTGCTACCTGAAGTTCAGTTCATACTTTCACCAAGCATTGTGACTTACCAATTTTCTCTAAATCCAGAGCTGGCTTTGCCACTGCTGTTTTGCAGGGCCTTATAGCTGGTCCTAATGCTGTATAAATCCATCCTCCCAACCGCAGCTTTGGGAATCTACCCAAATGTAATGACTGCAACAGTGAAACGCGAAGAACACAGTACAGTTGTGTACACTTACCATAAATGTAGATGTTCGTGTGTACTCACCGTTGCAGTCCTGATTACCCTCCCTCCAGCCCCCTGTTTTTCTCTTACTATACCTCTACTTTCTTTTGCTATGCTTAAAAGCCTTTTTGGTGTATTTGCTTTTGGTTGGAGGTATATTTTTGTGTGGTTAATTTCATTTTGCTCCCCATTTGGGGGGGCACCTGACATCTGGGGCAAGAAAAACTGATGTAATGGCATCGGCTGCACGTTTTATACACCTGATGACCTGACGTCATGGAAGAAGGAACAGCAGTGACGCAGGACCCAGGACTTTGTTAATCAGGCCGACTGAGGGCAACCTGCCAGCATATTACCCAAATGTAATGACTGCAACAGTGAATACACTCGAACATCTACATTTATGGCAAGTGTGTACAACTGTACTTTCTAAACTCTCCTAAATTCAAAACCAGAGATGTTATTTCACTTAGCATTCCCCTATACCTTTCTCTTTGCCCATATACTGGTAGTAATTCTTGGTAGGGAAGGCAGTCTCTAACCTGCAGTCCAAACTTGTACTTGCCTCATTCCACTCTCTTACATTTGGCTCACTAGTTATTTGCTCCCAATACCTTAGTTCCTTTAAAATTTTTCTCCATTCCAATGTTGGCTTAGTTCTCAGAATACTTTATGCAAATTTATGAATATAATAAATGTATGTGTGTTTGCATGTATATATGGTTGTTGCTATTCTCATTAAGAATCTGCATCGAAGTTCTACTCTTCTTATTTCTCAAATCTTACCATCTTCATTGTTGCCTCTTTCCACTTTGATTTATAACCTTCTGCTTGCATTGTGTGTGAGCCTCAACAGTATAGCTGTAAAGTATCCATTCAAATCAGATAATCCTAAACCATCTTGTTCTATGGGGAGGATCAACTAATCCCACTTAACTCTTGCTGTCTTCCCCTGCGATAAATTTCTTCAGCTCTTTATGAATTATTGCCCACTGTTATTCCTCTGGTTGATAAGAATATGCTTGAACTGTGTATAGGATTAAAGGGACTAAAGACATTTTCACTGCTTGTTTCTTACTGTCCATATACATAATCAGGAGCTTGCATTTTCTCATTTTTGTATGATCTTTTGCTTAGTCTCTTCACACATATCCTTAGCTACCATAACAGAATCCTTTTTGAACCATACACTGTCATTTCCCAATAAATGTGGGTATTGCTGAACAAATTTGTGTGTGGGTGCATTGTTTACTGCTATAGCGCTCATTTTATCTTCATTCATTTTCTGCCCTAAAAGGACTTGAAACTGTCTCAAAATCTTCCATAAGACTGAAATATTCTTTTTTTTTGAATGTATCAGGTAAAAAAATCATCTGCAAATAAAGCTAACTTTTTGATACCGGTTATCCTTGAATTTGTGAATCCCTTATTTTCTTTGCCAGTGATTCTAAATATGAAGCAAATAACCAAGGGGATAGAAGACACCCATATCTGATGGCTTTCTTCAAACATAGCTTAATTCTTGCCTTCATGTATCTTCCTAATTAGCTATATTAGTCTGTTAGGGAATACAAATGCTTCTATTGCTCTTGTCATAAAGTTTCACATGGATCGATCAAATGCTTTCTCTGCATCAAGACTTGCAATAAACAGCGGCATTTTCTTATATTATGCTGCTCTCTCGATCATTGTTGTTCTGTTAATGTTTTCATATGTTTGCTTGCCATCCATAAAACCACATTAATTCATATTTATCAATTTTGGTAACACTTTTGCCATTTTCATAGTATAGATAAACACTTCATGGTTTAAAACTGAAATGAGTCTATGTAAAGCTGGATATGTATTGGCTTTAATCTCTTTGGATAATACAGATGCTACAGCATTTTTTCAAGATGCTAGTGCTCACCCTTCCTTTAAAATACTGTAAAACAAAACCTTCCAGATCTTTATCACTTTCCTCCCACATAACTTCGAAGCTTCCATCGGAATACCGTCTTTTCCTGGAGACTTCCTTATTGACTTATTATACATTACTGTTTTGTTTTTTTTATCTTATCTCTTCTTATTTCAGCTATTAATTGTTGACTCTCATTTTCCTCTAACCTCATCATAATTAAGTCTTCCATAAATATTTACAGTTGTGCTTTTTTTCATTTCAACATTCGGCTGCTTTACACAAATTTTCAGTTGCAAATACTTATGCTAATATAGCCTTGTATGAATGAGAATGCATGCATGTATTTGGCTCCATAAATAGTTATGCTGATAAAATTTTATTCCATAAATGCTTCCTTGATGACACTTCTTTTTTTATTTGGAAGGGGATGAACTTAAATTACTAGATTATGTTTGATTTTTAGAGACTACTACAGAGTTTTTTGAGGTTTAGAGTTAAAACATTCTAAAACAGATTTGTTTTTAGATGTAGAGCTTAAGAATAGTAATGGGCAAATCTCAACAAATATTTATAGGAAAGAAGTTCAGGCTAGCAGATTGTTGCATAGTTGTAGTATGCACCCCAGTTATGTTTTCAAAGTGGTAGTTAAAAGCCAGTTTGAGAGTGATTAGACTGACTTACAGATACAATGTTCTGTGATCAACAAATGGATACAAAGAGAAGAATTTCAAATGAGAGACGATGAAAGCATCTTGAACAAAGCTTCTAACTATGTAAACAAGGAAAGGAGTGGTAGAGCTAAACCATATTTTGTACCTGACCATTTACTTGCTATCCAAAATCAGAATGATAATACTAAAGTTAGGTATATTACGAGGTATAGTGTTAATACTAGTGGTGTTAATATTATAAAGAAAAACTGGAATATATTAATTGCTATGCCCGAGCTATGACAATTGGTGAATCCCCTAGCTTTGCTTTTAAGAAATGTTCTAATTTGAAACAAAAAATACGTTTTATAGAAATGCATGGAAATAAGGTACAGTCTAAAAGAATTAGAATAAAAAAAGGTACTGTTCCATGCTATAACTGCGATGTTCATCGTGTTACACTGCTGGAGTCATCACACTTGGGTTATCCTGCCGTCAGGTGGTCCCGCAGTCGGCCAGAGTTCCAAAGTCTTGGTCCGGCATCGGTTGCTGTCGCTTCTTCCCTGACGTCAGTGCGCCAGGAGTATATAATATGCATCCAGTGCCATTTTCTCCAGTCTTTCTTGCCGCACGGTGCCCAAAGCAGAAGCAGTTTGCAAGTGCCGGTCGGCCGACTCCTGAGATTTTCTAAGTCGAATTTCAGATCCGAAGTCTTCAATAAAGCTAAGTACCTCATTGGGGAAACCTTTTTCTTGCCTCAGACCGATGTCAGAGAAAGTTAATAATTGTATTTCTTGTGGGAAGCAAATACCTCATAAGGACTACCACTCTTACTGTATTCCATGCCTAGGCCCTGATCACGACATCACTAGTTGTCGGTTTTGTGCTAGATTCAACAAACACACTATAAAAAGACGTTTTGATTTTGCTTTACACTACTTTGGCCAAAGGTTCAATTATACCATGCCGTCGGATCAGCTGACGACCTCAATACCAAAATAACGCAAAGACAATGATAAAGACAGGCATCCGAGGTCCAAAAACGATGACAAAACCTCTTCTAGGCCAGTCGCCGGTTCTCAGTGAGGCGCTTTCGCAACCCCTGACACCCACTACCTCAGAGCCATAGGCCGCTTACGACTCCTACGTGGAGACATCTAGGCCTCTGGAAACTCAAGGTATTGGGCCTATGGAAACTAATCCCTCAGATGGGTCCAGAGCCGCTGAGCAGGCACCGGCTTCTGAGGGTGTTTTCAGATCTTTAAAACAACAGCCAAGACAAAGGTACCATTAAAGACAAAGAAACAAGTACAGCATTCTCCTGGACAGTCCTCCATGCCTAAGAAACAGATGCTTAAAATGGCCGAAGACCTCATTACTCTAATCAGGGGTTCCCATCCCCCTCCTGAGAAAAGGCCTAGGCAGGATACAGACTATGACTCCACTGATCTGGTTTCCATTTCCTCTGATTCCTCTTCAGACCAGGGATACTCTTTACCCCCCTATGAGGACTCTGATGCTCAGGAATCTATCCCTTCAGCGTCTCCTCCTGAGGATTATTCTTCTGGGGAAACTTTACATACCATGAGGGAACATTTCCATTGGGAAAGTCAGGATTACTCAGAATCCAAGAAAAGGCTCAGGGATTTCCTCAACACAGGCCCCTGGCTATTCAGCATGTGCTAGACATTGTGGATGATGTGTTCTCTGAATCCAGCTTATATCTTGACTCTTTGCCCCCTGCTTCAGCCAAGCCAGATAGGTATTATAGAGTTCCTGACTCTCACAAGTTTCTTTACAAAAACCCTTCTGCTGATCCAGAAACTATTTCCCAGGGTCCAAAAGGGGTTAAGGCTTCCATTGCAAAAAATCCAGTACCCTCTGACCGAGATTCCAGAGCTTTGGATAGATGGGGGAAGAAAGTATACACGTCCGCAACTTTAGCAGTAAGAGCTTTAAATTGCCAGTTTCACATGCTTAAGTACCAACAATATTTAGTGACTCAATTAAAACAGAAAACACTTGCTAGCTCAGAAGCTCTTGATTGTAAAGAAATGCAGGATTTATTGCATGCATTTGAATAGGTGGGAAAACATACTCTGCAATATGGTTTTGATTATTTAGAGGCCTCTTGTAGAGTCGCAGTTACAGGTTCTGTTATTCGAAGACATGCTTGGTTAAAAGAACAGAGTTTACCTGATCATGTTAAGGCAAAGTTATTGGATGCTCCTTTACAACATGATACCTTGTTTGGTGTTAAGGCAGAAGAGGTGTTAAAGAAAATGGAGGATAAAGCTAAATCTATGCAAACAGTCAAAGATTTCTTACAGGTACAGCCACCTCGGTTTAGCAGAAATTGGCCAACAAAAAATTAGTCCTTTCCAGTGTCAGACAGGCCACAGAGAGGCAGATACAGACGCCCAAGAGGCAGATCTCAACCCCAAGGCTCAAACAGACAACGACAGTGGGGCACCTCAACCCCAAAAGGAGGTGAGGACAAGTCTCAACCTTATAGGAAACGGTCACAATGACTTTCCTTTGCGTACGCCAAGCACGTCCCTTTTGGAAGCCCCCTTAGGGGGAAAACTAGCACTTTTTTCTCAAAACTGGCAAACAATCACCCAAGACAAATGGGTCCTGAATATTGTGTCTCAAGGTTACAGATTCCACTTCCATACTTTACCAAAGCTAAAAGGAATGCCAGACCTGCTACAAAATCAATGGGCAGAGGTACAAAAACAAATTTCAGCCCTCATGGACATGAGAGCTATACACAAAGTACCACAACAGGAACAAGGACAAGGATTTTACTCAAGACTCTTCCTGGTCCCCAGAAAGGACAAAGCCTGGAGGCCTATACTGGACCTTTCAATTCTGAATACTTACCTGGAGATTCCGAAATTCAAAATGTTGACATTACAGCAGCTTCTACCCATGCTGGGCAAGAAGGCTTGGCTTGTTACTTTGGACCTCAAAGAGGCATACCTGCATGTCCCTATCAGACAAAATTGCAGAATATACCTCAGATTCAAAGCTGGTACAATGCACTACCAATTCTCTGCACTGCCCTTTGGCTTATCTACTGCACCCAGGGTCTTCACAAAGTGCCTGGCACCAGTAATTGCATTTTGCAGACAAAAAGGAATTCAAATATATCCATACCTAGACGACAGCCTCATTCAAGCAGAGACAAAGGACATTCTTCTACAGCATCTGGCGTTTGTGAAAAAGTTGCTAATTTCTTTAGGGTACACAGTAAACGAAAAGAAGTCAAAACTAGTGCCCTCACAGCAGATTACATTCCTGGGTGCCAGCTTAAATACAACAGCCCAGATGGCTTACCTCATGCCAGACAAACAAGTGCAACTAACTCAATATTTTCAACTACTGGCAAAAACGTCCCATCTCCCTGCAAGAAAAATTCTGCAGGCCCTGGGATTCATGGCATCCTGCATACTACTAATACCATATGAGGAAATTACAATGGTACCTAAAAAGTGTTTGGTCTCAACATTCTCAGTCTAGAAGCAGTAATTCCAATGATTCCCTGCCTACAACAGGAGTTTCGATGGTGGGCACAGGCATGTCACCTAAACAAGGGTCAGCCTTTTACCCAACCCACAGCCAGGCAAACTCTAACAACAGATGCTTCGGATTTCACCTGGGGAGCACACATGGCAGGAAAATGCATTCAGGGCAAGTGGACCACAGACCAGATGCATCTTCACATCAATCAAAAAGAGATGTTGGCTGTGCAAAATGCCCTAACAGCTTTCAAGGACCTTCTATATCCAGGACAACTATTACTAAAGACAGACAAACACCATAGTAATGTGGTACATAAACAAACAAGGGGGCACTCATTCTTATCCCCTATGCAGGCAAGCCATGACCTTGTGGAACACAGCTCTAACGTACCAACTTCACCTGCAAGCACAATTCCTGCCAGGAAAGAAAAATACTCTGGCAGACGACCTTAACAGAAATATCATGGACCCTCACGAATGGAAATTGAATCCACAATTCTTCAGCATGATAACACAAAAATGGGGATGCCCAGACATGGATCTTTTTGCCTCCCCTCTGAATTGCCAACTACAAAAATTCTGCACAAGGACTTATCACAAACAAGCATGGAAAGTGAATGCTCTTCTGTTCAGCTGGAAAAACCTAAAAGTCTGTGCCTTCCCAACATTGCCTCTCCTTTCAAAGGTACTCCTAAAAGCCAGACAAGAAAAACCACAGATGATCCTGATTGCTCCAGACTGGCCACGCCAGCACTGGTACCCTATCTTAAGGAACTTGGCTCAGGGCCCACCATGGATTTTGCCCTAAATTCCACACCTTCTGACTCAACAAAACAATCAAATCCTGCACGGTCAGCTCAAAACCCTAAACCTGGCTGCATGGCAGATACTTTAGTCAAACAGGCAGCACCTCTCTCTAAAGCTGTTATGGATGTCATTTTGGAGGCCAGGAGGCCTAGCACCAGGAAAGCTTACTCAGAAAAATGGAAGAGATTCTGCGCCTGGAACCACACTCACATCCTTGACCCTCTTGTTCCAAACATTCCTCAGATTTTACAATACTTAACTGAGATGCTGGACAGAGGCCTATCCTTTGGATCAATTAAGATCCACGCCTCTGCCATTTCTGCACATTACAACATGGATCCTCCTTTATTCTATCATCCCTTGCTAAAGCAGTACCTCAGAGGGGCTAAAAACATAAGACCGCCCCAGAGAGCATCAACACCAACTTGGGACCTCAATTTCTTTTTGGAAAAACTGACCCTACCACCTTTTGAGACGGCCAATACAGCCAATCTAAAATTTTTATCATGGAAAACAGCTCTGCTCCTGGCAGTAACTTCAGCACGAAGAGTCTCAGAGCTACAGGCATTAATGGCAGTGGAACCTTTTATAATTTTTCATCAGAACAGGGTATCTTTAAGGACAAACCCTACCTTCATGCCAACGGTGGTATCTAGTGTGGCTCTTAACCAAACCATCCATTTGCCTACTTTTTATCCAAACCCCCAAAATAAAGGGGAGAAACTTCTGCATTCTTTGGACATGCACAGGCAGCTACGCTTCTACATGGACAAAACAAAAGCTTTCAGGAAAACTGATCAACTGTTTGTTAGCATATGCTGCAGGATCACAAGGCAAGGCGATCTCAAAGCAGACTATATCCAAATGGATAGGACACTGTATTCGGTACTGCTACACACAGCATGGAAAATCATTCCCTAATAACATTAGGTCTCATTCCACCAGAGCAACAGCCACTTCAGCAAACTTTCTCAGAGGAGTATCTACCAAGTAAATTTTGGAGGCTGCAACTTGAAGTTCAGTGCACATCTTCACCAAGCATTACCACCTGCCTCTTTACTCTAAATACAGAGCAGGATTTGCCACTGCAGATGTTCTTCGTGTTTCACTGTTGCAGTCATAACTGTGGGGTGATCCTGCTGGCAAGAATCAAAGTTTGGGTCTGGCGTCGGCTGCACAAGCTAGTACCCTGCGATCAATGCGCTCTGGTACATAGCCCTCAGACGCCATCTTCTCCAGTCTTTCTTGCCGTGCGGTGGAAAGCAGCTGCTGCAAGTCGTTGGTTGGCGATTTTCGATCGTTTTTGATTGCTGTCGGTCCAGTTCTTACTTCTCTTCTCAAAGCTAAGTACCCGTTGGGAATCTTTTTCTTGTTCCACCGATGTCAGAAAAAGTTAATAATTGTATAGCGTGTGGAAAACAGATACCTCATAAAGATTTCCACTCTTACTGTCTACCTTTCTTAGGCCCTGACCACGATGTTTCTTGTTGTCGGTTCTGTGCCAGGTTCAATTCTCGCACTATTAAGCGTCGGTACGACTGGGCAGACGCTTCAATTATAGAATGTCGTCGGATTCTACCGGAATTCAAAAGAAGCACAAAGACAAGGACAGGCCTCCGAGGTCCAAACAGGATAGCTGGAGCCAGCATCCGGTTGGCTATCGTCAGTGAGGCGCTTTGCCACTTCTGAACCGATGGCGACGGACTCCATGGGGAGCCATCAAGGCCTATTGTTTTATCTGCTGCAGGACCTTTGGACGTCGCTCCCTTAGATGGGTCTGGAACCGCTGTGCAGGTACCAGCTTCTGAGGGGGTATTCAGGCCTACTCACATCACCATTTCAAAGACAAAGGCAAAGTCCAAGACTCCAGTCAAACCTAAAGTTTCTGCTCCAGCTACTTCTGAAGCTACTCCCAAGACACACAAGCAATTGCTAAGGATGGCTGAAGATTTGCTTTCAATGATTAGGGGTTCTTACCCCCCTCCAAAGAAAAGGCCTCGACAGGATGTTCCTTTGGATTCCTCTGACCAGGCTTCTGTATCTTCTGTTTCTTCCTCTGATCAGGAATATTCCTTTCCTCCTTATGAGGTTTCGGATGCAGAGGATTCCCTGCCCTCTGCTTCTCCACCTTAGGATTTCTCTTTTGGGGAGACCTTACATGAGATGAGGGAACATTTTCATTGGGAAGGTCAGGATTATTCTGCTTCCAAGAAGAGGCTTAGGGAATTCCTTCTTCCTCAACACAGGCCTTTAGCTATTCCTCCTGTTCTTGATATTGTGGATGATGCCTTTTCTGAGGCTAATTTGAATCCTGATTCCATGCCCCCTACTCCTTCTAAGCCTGATAGATTTTACAGGGTCCCTGATTCTCATTTATTCTTATTCAAGAACCCTTCTGCGGATCCTGAAACTATTTCTCAGGGTTCTAAGGCTGCTAAGGTTGCTTCTTCCAAAAATCCTATTCCCTCCGAGAAGGATTCTCGTGCCTTAGACAGGTGGGGTAAAAAGGTATATACTTCTGCTACCCTTGCTATTAGGGCTTTAAATTGCCAGTTTCATATGTTTAAGTATCAGCAATTTCTTTTGTCTGTTTTGCATGTATTGCATGCAACTGAACAAGTGAACAAGCATAGTTTGCATTGTGGTTTTGATGCTTTGGAAGCTTCTTGCAGGGCCGCAGCTTCTGGTACTGTTATTAGGAGACATGCCTGGCTTCGTGAACAAAGTTTGCCAGAACAGGTTAAGGCTAAACTTTTAGATGCCCCTGTTCAGCCTTGGATCCAAATAAAACATCATGCTGAAGAGGTTATTAAAAAGATGGAAGAAAAGGCAAAATCTATGCAGACTGTGAAAGATTTCTTACAAGTTCAGCCTCCCAGATTTTCCAGGAATTGGCCCTCCAAAAATTGGTCTTCTCCCACGTCTGACAGGCCTCAAAGAGGAAGATGTAGACGCTCCAGAGGTCGTGGTCAAGCTCAGGCCTCTTACAGATCCAGACAATGGACTGCTTCTTCACCTAGAAGGGGAGAAGACAGATCCCAATCTCAAAGGAAGCAGACTCAATGACTCTCGGTTGGGCTTCAGGACCCCTTACCTGGATGCCCCTCTGGAGGAAAGCTTTCTTTTTACAGAAATTGGACTCATATTACCCAGGACAAATGGGTATTGGACGTGATTTTAAGAGGCTACAAGTTCCATTTTCATACTCTGCCAAGGGTTATCGGTTGGCCAGATCTGCCAAAACATCAATGGGCAGAGGCCTTAAATCAAGTGGATGCTCTACTGGCCATGAGAGTCATAGAGCCTGTTCCTTTCTCAGAAATGGGAAAAGGCTTTTACTCAAGACTATTTCTGGTTCCAAGAAAACAAAACTCATGGAGACCTATTCTGGACCTTTCAGTGTTAACCTTTTTGGAAATTCCAAAATTCAAAATGCTTACTCTACAACAACTGCTTCCAGTACTCTCCCAGGACGCTTGGATGGTGACATTGGACCTAAAGGAGGCCTACATACACATTCCCATCATGCAGGGAAATTCCTCAGATTCAAAGCAGGCTCGAGGCACTTTCAATTCTCTGTACTGCCCTTTGGTTTATCTACAGGTTTTACCAAGTGCCTGGCCCCAGTAGTGGCTTATTGCAGACTTCAGGGATTCAGATTTACCCTATTTGGATGACTGCCTTATCCAGGCAGACAGCAAGGACCTTTTACTTCAACATCTGGATTTTGTTCAACGTCTCTTCCTCCTCCTGGGATTTTCAGTGAACATAAAAAAGTCACAATTGATTCCTTCTCAACAAATGATATTTTTGGGAGCCCTCCTAAATACAACCTTACAAAGGGCTTTCCTTACTCCAGAAAAACAAATACAGCTGGCTTCAATTTTCAAAACCTTGGCAACCTTAACTCAGCTCACTGCAAGGAAATTCCTGCAGGCACTGGGCTATATGGCTTCATGCATTCTGTTAATTCCAAATGCAAGGCTTCATATGAGAAAGCTTCAATGGTACCTGAAAAGTGTATGGTCACAGCATTACCAAGATCTGGACACTTTGATTCCTCTGATCCCCTGCCTCCAGAAGGAGTTCCTTTGGTGGTCCAGGGTGTGCGCTTTAAACGAAGGGAAGCCTTTTAAGTCTACCTCAACCTTCTCAAATCATAACCACGGACGCCTCGGATTATGCTTGGGGAGCACATTTTCTAAACAATTGCCAGCAGGGGACCTGGACAAAGACTCACCTTCACTGGCACATCAATCTGAAGGAAATGTTGGCAGTTCAAAATGCTCTTCTAGCCTTCAAGACCCTTTTGCAACCAGGGCCTCTTCTAATTCGTACAGACAACACCACAGTCATGTGGTACATAAGCAGGGGGGCTCTCATTCATACCCCCTTTGCAGACTAGCTATGACTTTATGGGACATAGCTCTAAGTCTGAATCTGCATCTTCAGGCTCAATTCATTCCAGGAAAGCAGAATCTCTTAGCAGACAGCCTAAGCACAAACATTTTGGATCCTCACGAATGGATGCCAGACACCAACTTATTCAACAGGATAACTGCAGTTTGGGGGTGTCCCCAGATAGATCTGTTTGCATCCCATCTCAATCATCAGCTGCCTCTCTTTTGCACCAGGTCCTTCCACAAAACAGCTTGGAAAGTGGATGCCCTGTCATTCAGTTGGAGGAACCTTTCGGGATATGCCTTCCCTCCTCTTCCTCTTCTTCCCCGGATATTACTGAAGATAAAACAGGACAAGCCCAAGTTCATCATCTTGATTGCTCCAAATTGGCCTCGACAGTTTTGGTATCCGACCTTACAACATCTGTGCTTGGAACCTCCTTGGATCCTTCCTCTGTACCCTTCTCTTCTGTCCCAGCATCAGGGTCAGATGCTACACCCTCATCTCAAGACCCTTTGCCTGGCAGCTTGGCTCTTCAAGGAAATTTAATTTCTTCTAAGCTCCCCAAACAAGTTTTGGATATTCTTCTAGAAGCCAGATGGCCTAGCACTAGGAAATCCTATGCCTCTAAATGGAAAAGGTTTTGTATTTGGATGCAGGACCGTGGCTCTAATCCTTTTGTGCCTGATCTCTCATCTATTTTGCTTTACCTTTCAGACCTTTTGTCTAAAGGCCTTTCCTTTTCTTCCATTAAGATTCATGCTTCTGTTATATCTGCTCATTTTAATACCGACCTTCCTGTTTTTTCTCATCCATTGGTGAGACAATTCTTGAGAGGAGCTAAGAATTTGAGGCCTCCCAGGACCCCTCCTGTCCCTGCCTGGGATCTTAACTATGTTTTGGAAAAACTCACTTTGCCTCCTTTTGAGCCTGCTGCGGCTTCTGATATTAAATTTTTATCCTGGAAGACAGTTCTTTTGTTAGCATTGACTTCTGCCAGAAGGGTTTCAGAGTTGCAAGCTCTTATGGCTGTGGAGCCATACTTAATTTTCCATCTTGACAGAGTATCCTTGAGGACCAATCCTACTTTCATGCCTAAGGTGATTTCAAAAGTTGCTTTAAATCAGACAATTCACCTTCCTACCTTCTTTCCTAATCCTCAAAATAAAGGGGAAAGGATTTTGCATTCATTGGACGTACACAGACAATTACAATTTTACTTGGACAAGACTAAAGAGTTCAGAAAATCTAACCAATTGTTTGTCTCTTTTGCCTCCAGTTCTCTTGGAAAGGCTATTTCCAAACAAACTATTTCCAAATGGATTGCCTATGGAATAAGATTTTGTTACACTCATCATGGGAAACAGTTTCCAGGTACTGTGAGAAGTCATTCTACTAGAGCAGCTGCCACTTCTAGTGCTTTTCTCAGAGGAGTCCCTACCAAGGATATCTTGGAAGCTGCCACTTGGAGTTCTGTGCATACCTTTTCCAAGCACTACAATCTCCCTTTGTATTCTAAGACCAGGGCAGGTTTGCCTCTGCTGTTTTGCAGGGCCTTCTTGCTGCCCTTCTTCTATCTAAGCCTCCTCCCTTTCTTCACTGCTTTGGGATTCCACCCTACAGTTATGACTGCAACAGTGAAACACGAAGAACATAGTACAGTTGTGTACACCTACCATAAATGTAGTTGTTTGAGTGTCTTCACTGTTGCAGTGGTTATTCCCTCCTCCTATCCCTCTTTTTCACTTTATGGTGTGTTTGTGTTTCCTTGTGGGACTCATTTTTTGTTTATTGGGGATTTCTGACATCTGGGGCAAGAAAGGCTGGAGAAGATGGCGTCGGCTGAGGGCTATGTACCAGAGTGTACTGATGTCAGGGTACTAGCTTGTGCAGCCGACGCCGGACCCAGACTTTGTGATTCTGGCCGACCTCGGGCTGCCTGCCGGCAGGATCACCCCACAGTTATGACTGCAACAGTGAAGGCACTCGAACATCTACATTTATGGTAGGTGTACACAACTGTACTTTCTGCAGGGCCTCTTAGCCAATCCCAACTCTGTATAGGCCAGCCACCCAAACTTAGCTTTGGGATTCAACCCAAGTGTGATGACTGCAGCAGTGTAACATGATGAACATAGTACAGTTTTGTACCTACCATAAATGTAGATGTTCGAGTGTTCACACTGCTGCAGTCCAGGTTACCCTCCCTCCATCCCCTCTGAACTAGCTGGACTTATCTATACCCTTCTATCCTATACAACCTTTGGGGTGTATTTGCTGGTAACTGAAGGTATTGTTTTAATTTTATATGTATATTTTTGATTAGCAATATGTATTGCCTACCCACTTGGGGGCACCTGACATCTAGGGCAAGAAAAACTGAAGAAAATGGCATCGGATGCATATTATATACCCCTGGCACACTGACGTCAGGGAAGAAGCGACAGCAACCGACACCAGACTAAGACTTTGGAACTCTGGCCGACTCTTGGGACGCTGACGGCAGGATAAGCCAAGTGTGATGACTGCAGCAGTGTGAACACTCAAACATCTACATTTATGGTAGGTAGAAAACTGTACTTTTTCTGTAAGCATGTACACCCCGGCATTACTTTAGAACATCTATGAATGAAGCAAATCTATGATTTTAATTGTTTTGCTACTTGCAAAGCAGAAAATTTAATTTACTTGGCTGGCTGTGCTGCCTGCACCAGTTTTTACATAGGTAGAAAATTTCAGAGCATCTTTCAGAAATTAGAAGAAATATACTTACTAATTTTCTAGCTAAGCACATTCATGATTATGGTATAGACCATGTGTTTAAATTTAGTGTAAAACAAAAAATATCTTTAAATTTGAGAGAGGGTTATATTTTAAATGCCACAGAATTAGCTGAATATCAGTGGATTTTGAAATTACAGGTTAACTGTGCACCTGGATTGAATGCTTCACTCACCTTAAAACCTGTATTAAAATATAAACAAATGAAATTGAAATGAATGTTATCTCATGGTTATATTTATTAAGCTAGTACGCTTATTTAATTTAAGATGTTTTTAAGTGTACTACATTATATTATATATTGTTCTTATATATTGCTGTCTCTCTAAGTTAGAGTTTTTTTTGTAAAGTGAGAAGTTATTGTTGGTTGGTGAGATCATGTGCTGTATTTAAAGTGCCGTTTTTAAATTGTTTTGTATGCATTGAGGAAGGGATTATTCCTGAAAGCTTTATCCTTGTTATAATTCTTTTGGTTTTTCCCTGTTGGGGGTCGCCAGAGCGGAACTCCAGTCCACTAATGATTGGCAGTAGATTTTTACAGTGCCAAGGTGCCAGCCTGATGCCCATCCTTCAGCAAAGGCACGCCCATTTACGCATGTCTTTCAAACACCACTTGACCGCACTTATATTTGAATAAAATTGAGTGAGCTTTTATCCACTGATTAGATCCATTTTTTGTTGTTTTTACTAGTTATATTTAATCCGTTTATCTCAAATACTCTTATTCCTTAAAGGTTATTCCCCTAAATAATCTCCATTACTTCTTTTCCATATCTTTTTTTTTCATTGCTACCATATTTTAAGGTCCATATTAATTTTATTTTCAAATCCCTTCATAATACATTTCCATCTTTCCTAATTACTCACATTTTTCCACCATCCTTTCCTTAAATTCTTTTTTTTTTTTTTTCATGCAAGTAGGAAGGCACCCAATGTCTTTGTCTTCATTGTCTTGCATTTTTATCTTAGTTTTTGTTTGTGCATGATTTGGAATACTTATTGGGTGTGTGTCAAAAGTTTTCAATTAAAGTACACATGCTGCTATGAAATATAAATTCTTTCCAGACTAGCCTGGTTGTTGTACCTTGGTGAATATTCCTGATGTTCATCGTGTTACCCTGCTGCAGTCATCACACTTGGGTTATCCTGCCGTCGGGCGGTCCCGCAGTCGGCCCGAATTCCTAAGTCTTGGTCCAGCGTCGGTTGCTATCGCTTCTTCCCTGACGTCAGTGCGCCAGAGGTATATAAGAGGCATCCAACGCCATTTTCTCCAGTCTTTCTTGCTGCGCGGTGCCCGAAGCAGAAGCAGTTCGCAAGTGCCGGTCAGCCGACACCTGAGATTTTCGATTTGAATTTCAGTCCGAAGTCTTCAATAAAGCTAAGTACCCTGTTGGGGAACATTTTCTTGCCTCAGTCCGATGTCAGAAAAAGTTAACAATTGCATTTCTTGTGGGAAGCAAATACCTCATAAGGACTTCCATTCCTATTGTATTCCTTGCCTAGGCCCAGACCACGACGTCACAGGTTGTCGGTTTTGCGCTAGGTTTAATAAACGCACTATCAAACGCCGTTTTGACTTCACACGGCATTACTTTGGTAGGAAATTTAATTATATCATGCCGTCATAGCAGCAGACGACCGCAATTCATAAAAAACGCAAGGATAAGGACAGGCAGCCTAGGAGTAAACCAGACCCCGAGGCCTCAGCTGGGCCTGTCGCCGGTTCTCCGATTTTCAGTGAGGCACCTACGCAGCCCCTGTCGACCGCAGACCTGGAACCCCAGACAGCTGCCGACTCCCAAGCGGACTCTACTAGGCCGACACAGCCATCTACCGACACCGGAGCAGAATTAAACACCGGTGCAGAGGAAACCCCTTCGGTTGCAGAAGGTGTCTTCAGACCGACTACACTCACCATTAAATCTTATGCTAAGCTTAAAACTCCTTTAAAACCTAAGAAAACTGTTCATCAGTCTACAGGTCAAGGCCCCATGCCTAAGAAACAGATGCTTAAGATGGCTGAAGATTTAATTACCCTTATCAGGGTTTCCCATCCCCCTCCTGATAAAAGACCAAGGCAAGAGGAGGATTATGCATCCTCTGACCAGGTTTTTCTCTCCTCAAATTCTTCTGAGGAACAGGATTACACTTTTCCACCTTTTGAGGATTCTGATGCTGAAGACTCTATTCCCTCAGCATCTCCCCCTGAAGACTACTCCTTTGGGGAAACATTACACACCATGAGGGAACATTTCCACTGAGAAGGCCAGTATTACTCAGATTCTAAGAAAAGGCTCCGAGAGTTCCTTTTATTACCCCAGCACAGACCTCTTGCTATCCCTCCCGTTTTAGATATTGTGGATGATGTCTACTTGGAGTCTAGTTTAAATCCAAACTCTCTACCTCCTGCACCAGCCAAACCAGACAGATACTACAGAGTACCTGACTCACACAAATTCCTTTATAAAAGCCCTATAGCTGACCCAGAAACCATATCCCAGGGTCCTAAGGGAGCAAAAGCTTCTATGGCTAAAAATCCTGTGCCCTCTGAAAGAGATTCCAGAGCCCTAGATAGATGGGGAAAAAAATATACACCTCTGCAACACTGGCTATGAGAGTATTAAATTGCCAGTTTCACATGTTGAAATATCAACAATTCCTGATGTCTCAGTTAAAACAAAAAATGAGCACACATTCAGAACAGCCTGAATTCAAGGAAATGCAGGATCTGTTGCATGCAGCTGAACAGGTGGGCAAGCATACTTTACAATGCAGATTTGATTCATTGGAAGCTTCCTGTAGAGCAGCCGCTACTGGCTCTGTCATTCGTACACATGCTTGGTTAAAAGAGCAAACCTTCCCTGACCATGTTAAAGCAAAATTATTAGATGCACCTTTACAACAAGATGTATTATTTGGTGTCAAAGCAGAAGAGGTTTTAAAGAAAATGGAGGATAAGGCTAAATCTATGCAAACGGTCAAGGATTTCTTGCAGGTACAACCCCCTCGCTTCAGCAGAAATTGGCCAACAAAAATTGGTCCTTTCCAGCTTCAGACAGATCACAGAGGTTCAAATACAGACGCCCAAGGGGCAGAGGTCAGTCACAGGGCCCTTACAAACCTCGCCAATGTGGTTCTGCTACCCAGAAAGGAGGAGAAGACAAGGCCCCAAGCTAGCAGAAGACAGACACAATGACTCTATCCTCAAACTACCAAGCATATCTCTCCTGGCAACACCCTTGGGAGGAAAACTAGCATTTTTTGCAGACAACTGGCACATCATCACAAAAGACAAATGGGTTCTGAACATTGTCTCTCAAGGATACAGATTCCACGTTCATACCTTACCAAGGATCAAAGGAATGCCAAACCTGCCACCAAATCAATGGGCAGAGGCACAAAAACAAATGACAGCTCTCATGAACACGAGAGCCATTCACCAGGTACCTACACAGGAGCAAGGACAAGGATTTTACTCAAGACCCTTCCTAGTTCCAAGAAAGGACAAAACATGGAGACCCATTCTGGATCTTTCATATCTGAACACCTATCTGCAAGTGCCAAAATTCAAGATGCTAACACTACAGCAGCTTCTTCCCATGCTGGGCAAGAATGCTTGGCTAGTCACTTTGGACCTCAAGGAGGCATACCTGCTTTTCCCTATCAGACAAAATTGCAGAAGATGCCTCCGCTTCATTGCAGGTTCAACGCATTATCAATTCTCTGCACTGCCCTTTGGCATATCTGCTGCGCCCAGGGTCTTCACAAAATGCCTGACACCAGTAATTGCATACTGCAGACAAAGAGAAATTCAAATATACCCATACCTGGACGACTGTCTTATTCAAGCAGAAAGCAAAGACATTCTTTTACAGCAGCTGGCATTTGTCAAACACCTTCTAAGTTGCCTAGGGTACACAGTAAACGAAAATAAATCAAAACTAGTGCCCTCACAAAACATAATATTCCTGGGTGCCAGCTTGAATACAATGGCCCAGATGGCTTATCTCATGCCAGACAAACAGTTGTTTCAATATTTCAAAATAATGGCAACAAAAACCCAACTCCCTGCAAGAAAAATTCTGCAGGCCTTGGGATGCATGGCATCTTGCATACTACTAATACCATTTGCAAAATTGCATATGAGGAAATTACAATGGTACCTGAAAAGTGTATGGACTCAGCACAGCCACAGCTTGGAAACAATGATTCCACTCATTCCCTGCTTTCAACAGGAGTTTCTATGGTGGGCAGAGGCATATTACCTCAACAAGGGTCAGCCTTTCACCTTACCCACAGCCAGGCAAACTATGACAACAGATGCATCGGACTATGCCTGGGGAGCACACATGGCAGGACAGTGCATTCAGGGCAAATGGACTACAGATCAGACACCCCTGCATTATCAATCAAAAAGAAATGCTAGCAGTGCAGAATGCCCTAACGGCTTTCAAGGACCTTCTACACCCAGGACAACTACTACTAAGGACAGACAACACCACAGTTATGTGGTACATAAACAAGCAAGGGGGCACAGATTCCTACCCTCTATGCAGGCAAGCAATGACCTTGTGGAACACTGCACTGTCTTACCAGGTTCAATTACAAGCACAATTCCTGCCAGGAAAGAAAAACACATTGGCAGACGACCTAAGCAGAAGCATCACGGATCCACACAAATGGAAACTAGATCCAGAAGTATTTGCAGTGATAGCTCAAAAATGGGGATGCCCAGACATAGATCTGTTTGCAAGCCCCCACAACCACCAACTGCAAAAATTTTGCACAAGGACCTTCCATCCACTAGCTTGGAAAGTGGATGCCCTCTCATTCAGTTGGAAAACATTAACAGTGTATGCCTTCCCTCCACTGCCTCTTCTAGCAAAGGTACTGTTGAAAGTCAGATTAGAGAGGCCACAAATGATTCTCGTTGCACCAGACTGGCCACACCAACATTGGTATCCAATTTTAAGGAACATGGCCCAGGGCCAACCATGGATTTTGCCACAAATTCCTCACCTAGGGAGACAATCTGATTCTACACAGCCAGTTCAAGACTTTAAACCTGGCTGCATGGCAAATTACCTAAACAACCAGCCAATACCTTTATCCAAAGCTGTTATGGATGTCATTCTGCAGGCCAGGAGGACCAGCACCAGGAAAACCTACTCAGACAAATGGAAAAGATTTTGTGCCTGGAACCAGGCTAAAGGCCTAAATCCCCTGGAGCTGAACATTCCTCAGATTCTACAATATTTAACTGAGATGTTACACAAAAGACTTTTCTTTTCATCTATTAAGATCCACGCCTCAGCAATTTTAGCTCTTTACAGCACGGATCCTCCTTTATTTTCACATACACTCCTAAGACAGTACCTCAGAGGGGCTAAGAACTTAAGACTGCTAAGGAGAGCTCCAACACCTACTTGGGGTCTCAACTTTGTCCTGGAAAAGCTTACACTGCCGCCCTTTGAACCAGCCTTTTCAACTGATTTAAAATTTCTTTCATGGAAAACTGCCCTACTACTAGCAATAACCTCAGCTAGAAGAGTCTCAGAGCTAAGGACACTAATGGCAGTGGAACCTTTCCTCATTTTTCATCAAGACAGAGTTTCTCTATGAACTAATCCTTCCTTTATGCCAAAGGTGGTATCCAGTGTGGCCCTAAACCAAACCATTCACTTGCCCACCTTCTTCCCAAATCCTCAGAACAAAGGAGAAAGACTCCTGCACTCTTTGGACATTCACAGGCAATTACGTTACTACTTGGATAAAACTAAGGCTTTCAGAAAAGCTGACCAGCTCTTTGTAGCCTATGCTACAGGATCACAAGGAAAAGCTATCTCAAAACAGACCATTTCTAAATGGATAGGACATTGCATACGTTTCTGCTACACACATCATGGGAAACCAGTACCTGCTAACATTAGGTCCCACTCCACCAGGGCTACAGCTACATCAGCAGCCTTTCTCAGGGGAGTGCCAACCAATGATATTGTGGAAGCTGCTACTTGGAGTTCAGTGCACACCTTCACCAAACACTATCACTTGCCTCTTAACTCTAAGACTAGAGCTGGTTTTGCCACTGCAGTTTTGCAGTGCCTACTAGCTTCTTCTAACCCTGTTTGACTCCACCTCCCCTCCTTAGCTTTGGGATTCAACCCAAGTGTGATGACTGCAGCAGGGTAACACGATGAACACAGTACAGTTTTGTACCTACCATAAATGTAGATGTTCGAGTGTTCACCCTGCTGCAGTCCAGGTTACCCTCCCTCCATCCCTTCTGAACTATCTGAACTTATCTCTACCACTTTATCCTATTCTACCTCTGTGGTGTATTTGCTTGTACCTAAGGGTTTTGTTTTATTTTTATATAGCCATATGTGTATATATATATATATATATATATATATATATATATATATATTGTCTACCTTTTGGGGGCACCTGACATCTGGGGCAAGAAAAACTGAAGAAAATGGTGTTGGATGCCTCTTATATACCCCTGGCGCACTGACGTCAGGGAAGAAGCGACAGCAACCGACGCCGGACCAAGACTTTGGAATTCGGGCCGACTGCGGGATCGCCTGACGGTAGGATAACCCAAGTGTGATGACTGCAGCAGGGTGAACACTCGAACATCTACATTTATGGTAGGTACAAAACTGTACTTTACTCAATATATATCTTCCATATGTTATATTCTCATTTATTTATTCAGAAATTTACCCTCTTTTGTTGATCTTCATGTTTCACTGTTGTAGTCATTACATTTGGGTAATCTGCTGGCAGGTTGCCCTCAGTCGGCATGAATTCCAAAGTCTTGGGTCCTGCGTCGGTTGCGGTCTTCTCTTCCATGGCGTCAGGTCGTCAGGGGTATAAAACATGCAGCTGACGCCATTTTCTTAAGTCTTTCTTGCCGCGCCCGAAGCAGAAGCTTTTCACAAGTGCCGGTCGGCTGACTACTGAAATATTCGAGTTTGAGCTTCAGAACCGAAGTCTTCACTAAAGCTAAGTACCCCGTTGGGGAAACTTTTTTCTTGCTTTTTACCGATGTCAGAAAAAGTTAATAATTGTATTACTTGTGGAAAGCAAATACCTCATAAAGATTTCCATTTGTACTGAATTCCTTGCCTAGGCCCTGATCAGAACGTGCCTGGCTGTTGGTTTTGTGCTAGATTTAACCAATGCACTATTAAGCGTTGGCATATTTTTGCATCAAAGTATTTTGGAAACCGATTTAAACCACCCAGAAATGTCGTCTGATAGTAATCAGACTACCGGAGTACATAAAAAACGCAAAGAAAAGGACAGAGAAATGCAGTCGAGATCCAATACCAACGATGAAGCTTCTCCTAAGCCAGTCGCCGGTTCGCAGGTACTCAGTGAGGCGCTTTCACAGCTCCTGATACCCGGTACCTTCGAGTCGCAGGCCTCTACCGACACCCATGTGGAGTCCGGCATGCCGTAAGATACTCAAGGTAATGGAACGACGGATATATCTCCCTCGGATGGGTCCGGAGCCGCTGAGCAGGCACCAGCTTCTGAGGGTGTATTCAGACCTCAACATTTTGTATATCAAACTGACGTAAGCTGCAAAACCAAAGACAAAAGCAACTTCTAAAACTAAAAAAATGACGTTTGAGCCAGGTGCACAGGCCTCCATACCCAAAAAACAGATGATCAAAGTGGATGAAGACCTTATTACCTTGATCAGGGGTACCCATCCCCCTCCTGATAAGAGGCCTAGGCAAGATACTGATTATGAATCTTCAGATCAGGTTTCTATTTCCTCTGATTCCTCTTCTGATCAGGAATTATCTCTACCTCCCTATGAGGATTCTGATGCTGAGGAGTCTATTCCATCTCCATCTCCTCCTGAGGATTATTAATTTGGAGAAACCTTGCATACTTTGAGGGAGCATTTTCACTGGGAGAGTCGAGACTTCTCAGAATCAAAAAAGAGGCTCAGGGATTTCCTCCTTCCTCAGCACAGGCCTTTAGTCATTCCCCCTGTTTTAGGCATTGTGGATGATGTGTTTTCGGAGTCCGCCGGCTCCCAGTAAGCCTGACAGATATTACAGGGTCCCTGACTCAGATACATTTTTATTTAGAAACCCTGCTGCTGATCCTGAAACTATTTCACAGGGTCCAAAGGAAGTTAAGACCTCAACAGCAAAAAATCATACCCCCTCTGACAGAGATTCAAGGGCACTGGACAGATGGGGAAAAAAGGTTTATACATCTGCAACCTTGGCAATCAGGGCCTTAAACTGTCAATTTCATATGCTCAAGTACCAACAACATGTTATGGGATTGCTGAAGCAGAAAATTATGTTGATTTCATAATGTGCAGAAAATAAAGAATTGCAGGAATTGGTGCATGCAGCTGAACAAGTTGGAAAGCATACTTTGCAGTGTGGTTTTGATTCCTTAGAGGCCTCCTGCAGGGCCACAGTTACTGGATCTGTGATTAGGAGGCATGCCTGGTTAAAGGAACAGAATTTGCCTGATCATGTTAAAGTAAAATTGCTAGATGGACTTTACAGCATGATTCTCTGTTTGGTATTAAAGCAGAAGAGGTCTTAAAGAAAATGGAAGATAAAGCTAAGTCTATGCAAACTGTTAGACTTCTTACAAGTGCAGCCACCAAGATTCAGTAGACACTGGCCTACAAAAAAATGGTCTCTTCCTGTGTCAGACAGAGCTCAAAGGGGCAAATCCAGATGCCCTAAGGGTTCCAGATACCAGGCGCAAGATTCATACAGGTCAAAGCAATGGGGCGCTTCCACCTCCAAATCTGGAGAAGATAAAGTGCAAACCTACAGAAAGCAATCCTAATGACTTCCCTCTGCCTACACCAAGCACTTATCTTTTGGCAGCACCCATAGGGGGAAAATTAGCACTTTTTGCTTGAAATTGGCAGTTAATAACCCAGGACAAGTGGGTACTAAATATTGTATCACAGGGATACAGATTTCATTTCCACAAGGTTGGCCAGATCTGCCAAAAAATCAGTGGGCAGAGGCACAGAAACAGGTTATGTCCCTCATGGAAATGGGGGCCATTCAGACAGTATCAGAACAGGAAAAAGGACAAGGTTTTTACTCAAGACTGTTCCTGGTACCCAGAAAGGACAAGGCCTGGCGGCCAGTACTGGATCTATCGATTTTGAACACATACCTGGACATTGCAAAATACAAAATGCTGACTTTGCAGCAGCTTCTGCCCATGCTGGGCAAGAATGCTTGGCTGGTGACTTTAGCCCTAAAAGAGGCATACCTGCATGTCCCAATAAGACAATCGTGTAGAAGATACCTCAGATTCAAGGCTGGCTTAATGCATTACCAGTTCTCTGCACTGCCCTTTGGCTTATCTACTGCGCCCAGGGTCTTTACAAAGTGCCTGGCACCAGTAATTGCATTTTGCAGACAAAGAAGTATACAAATATACCCTTACTTGGATGACTGTCTCATTCAAGCAGAGAACTAGGACACACTTCTTCGACACCTGGTGTTTGTGAAAAGGCTTCTAACATACCTAGGGTACACAATAAACAAAATGAAATTACAACTGGTAGCCTCTCAAAAGATAACATTCCTGGGTGCAAGCTTGAATACAACTGCCCAGATGGCTTACCTCATGCCAGACAAACAAAGGCAACTAACTACTTACTTCAAACTGATGGCAACCAAAACCCAGTTATCTGCAAGAGAAATTCTGCAGGCTCTGGGCTTCATGGCATCCTGCATCCTATTGATTCCATATGCAAGACTGCATATGAGGAAACTTCAATGGTACCTAAAAAGTTTATGGAGTCAACATTCTCATAGTCTGGAAGCAATGATTCATCTCATTCCCTGCCTACAACAGGAGTTTCTATGGTGGGCAAAGGCATGTCACCAAAACTTGGGACAGGTCTTCACTGTCCACCCTGCCAGCCAAACCTTAACGGATGTTTCGGATTGTGCCTGGGGGGCCCACATGGCAGGAAGATGCATTTAGGGCATATGGACCCCAAAACAAATGCATCTACATATCAACCAGAAAGAGATGCTAGCTGTTCAATATGCCCTAACAGCCTTCAAGGACTTACTTCATCCAGGACAACTACTGATAAAGATGGACAACACCACAGTCATGTGGTATCTAAACAAGCAAGGGGGCATGCACTCATATACCCCCTTTGCAGATTAGCCATGGCACTGTGGGACACAGCTTTGACCTACCAAATACATCTTCAATCTCATTTCCTGCCAGGAAAACAAAATACACTGGCAGATGATTTAAGCAGAAACCTTATGGATCCTCATGAGAGGAAACTAAACCCACAAGTCTTCAGCATGATAACAGAGAAATGGGGAGCCCAGATGTAGTTCTATTTGCTTCTCTTCAAAATTATCAATTGAAAAGATTCTGCACAAGGACTTATCACAGAC